>NC_035441.2:158021800-158094305 GCF_002127325.2 Helianthus annuus | reverse complement strand
CTTATCCACGTACAGTTGGGCTAACATGTCAGAGCTGAAGGTCTCTTTTATGGGTAGAAAATGTGCTGACTTAGTCAGTCTATCAACTATGACCCATATAGTATCATTTCCCTTCGGCGTCTTGGGCAATTTGGTGATGAAATCCATCGTCACCATTTCTCATTTCCAAGTGGGAATTTTAGGCTGTTGCAGCAAACCTGTCGGCTTCTGGTGTTCAGCTTTGACTTTAGCACACGTCAAGCATTTAGCTACATAAGCAGCTATAGACTTTTTCAAGCCTATCCACCAATAATTTGCTTTTAAATCCTGGTACATCTTATCAGCTCCAGGATGGAAGGAATATTTGGAACTGTGGGCTTCCTTGAGGATAACATCTCGAAGTCCTCCATATACAGGAACCCATATTCGTCCATTTAACCTCAACATTCCGTCCTTATCGTAGGACAACTGTTCTTCAGTCACTCCTAATTTTTCCTCAGGATAGTTAGCTTCCAACACAGCTTCCTTTTGTGCAGCTAACAACCTTTCATTCAAACTATTCTTAATTCCAATGCTCTTGGCATTGATCGTTATCGGCTTCACTCTTTCCTTCCTGCTCAAGGCATCTGCGACTACATTGGCCTTGCCTGGATGGTATCTTATTTCACAGTCATAATCGTTCAAGGTTTCCATCCATCGTCGCTGCCTCATGTTCAAATCCTTCTGATTGAACAGGTGTTGAAGGCTCTTGTGATCAGAGTAAATTACACATTTAGTCCCATATAGGTAATGCCTCCAAAGCTTAAGTGCAAATACAACGGCACCCAATTCCAAGTCATGGGTGGTGTAATTCTTCTCGTGCACCTTTAGTTGACGTGAAGCGTAGGCAATGACCTTGCCCTTTTGCATTAACACACAACCCATTCCGGTGTGTGATGCATCACAATACACCACAAATTCTTCAATGCCTTCAGGTAGAGTCAGCACTGGAGCGTTACTCAACTTCTGCTTCAAGATATCAAAAGATTCTTGCTGCTTAGGCCCCCAATTAAACTTAGTGTTCTTACGCGTTAACGAAGTTAAGGGTGCAGCAATCCTTGAGAAGTTTTCAATAAAACGCCTATAGTATCCAGCCAAACCTAGGAAGCTACGAATCTCTGAAGGCGTCTTTGGCTCTTGCCAGTTCATAATAGCTTCTATCTTTGCGGGATCCACTTGAATTCCACGTTCGCTCACAACATGTCCAAGGAACTGGACTTCGCGAAGCCAAAATTCAAACTTTGAAAACTTGGCATAGAGCTTCTCTTGATGGAGCAGCTTAAGAATGCACCGAAGATGCTTCTCATGGTCAGCTTGGTTCTTCGAGTAAATGAGGATGTCATCGATGAAGACGATGACAAATTTATCCAGATAAGGCTTGCATACGCGATTCATGAGGTCCATGAATGCGGCAGGTGCGTTGGTGAGCCCAAAAGGCATCACTAGGAACTCGTAATGACCATAACGAGTCCTAAACGCGGTCTTATGTACATCCTCCTCCTTGACCTTCAGTTGATGATAGCCTGACCTGAGATCTATCTTGGAAAAGTAACTCGCTCCCTGTAGCTGGTCGAATAGATCATCGATTCTAGGCAAAGGATATCTGTTCTTGATAGTAACCTTGTCTAGCTCACGGTAATCAATGCATAGACGCATTGATCCATCCTTCTTTTTAACAAACAGAATTGGTGCTCCCCATGGAGACGAACTAGGTCTAATAAAACCTTTAGCTAGTAAATCATCTAGCTGTGTCCTTAATTCCTTCATCTCCGTTGGTGCTAATCTATATGGTGCTCTGGCCACTGGTGCAGCTCCGGGGATGATGTCAATCCTAAATTCCACCTGCCTATCTGGTGGCAAACCAGGTAGTTCTTCCAGAAAAACCTCGGGATAATCAGAAATGACTGGTATGTCTTCGATCCTGGGCTTCTTCTCGTCAATGGTTACTTGTTCCATATAAATGACACAACCCTTACTCATGCATCTGGATGCCTTAAGCATGGCCACTTGCTCTGGCAATCCATGTTGAGTATCTCCCTGAATAGTGAGTGGCTCACCAGATGGGATCTTGATTACTACCTGCTTCTTGTTGCACACTATCTGGGCTTGGTTACGCGATAACCAATCCATTCCTATTACTACATCAAAGCCTACTAGCTTAAAGGGTAATAAGGATAAAGGAAAAGAGTGGTTCCTAATGGATAGGACACATCCATCTAATACAGTCGAAACTGTTTCTATTGATCCATCAGTTAATTCCACTTCATATTTCATACTTAGGGTTTTAACAGGTTATTTCAATAATTCACAAAACTTATTATCTACAAAGGATCTATCCGCCCCAGAGTCAAACAATATCCTTGCGTAGACATCATTAATGAGAAAAGTACCTGTTATGACATTATCATCCTGAATAGCTTCCTTTGCATCCATGCGGAAGACCCTTGCATTAGTCTTCTTTCCCTCCTCTGCTTTCTTTGCAAGTTTCGGGCAGTTGGGTCTGATATGCCCCTTCTCATTACAATGGAAGCATGTGGCATCCTTGAGTTTCTTACAATCTATTGCCTTGTGATCTGGGGACTTACAGATTCCACATGCTTTTGGTTGGGACTGCAATCTTGACTCTTGCCTGCACTTCCCAAAGTGGTGTTTCTTACAAACCTTGCACCTGGGTTTATCACTTGACTGATGATCACCCTTTTTAGATTCCGACCCTTTCTTCTGGTCGTTGCTTCCCTTACGCTTCTTATCTGAGCGTCGCGAACCATCATCTTCGCATTTTCGTTTCTCGGCATCTGCAGCTCTCAGGGATCTCTGTCTAACTGCGTCTAGTGTAAGGGACAGAGATATGTCAGCTACTGATCGAAATGTTGTGGGCCGAGAGGCCTTGACGCTTGCTTTAATTTCTGGGGCCAGACCCCCAATGAAACGGGCTATCCTCTTTGGTTCAGGTGTTACAAGATAGGGAACTAGCCTTGACAAGGTATTGAAGGTTGTGAGGTAAGCCTGGCAGTCCAGGTTCTTCATCACCAGAGACAGGAAATCGGACTCTATTCTTTCGACCTCGTGCTGAGGGCAGTAATTCTCCTTGATCAGGGCAACAAATTGTTCCCAAGACATGTTGTATAGAGGTACCTTTCCGGTGGCTTGAATCAACGACTTCCACCATGATAGGGCGTCACCCTTGAAAGATTGTGACACAAACTTCACAATATCCTTTTCAGCACAGCCACTTATATCTACCACTGTTTCCATTTCATCAAGCCAAGTCATACAGTCCACTGCCCCCTTCTCCCCAGTAAAATCCCGGGGTTTACAAGACACGAAGTATTTATACGTGCAACCCTTGGCACGTGGGGTATCATCAAACATGATCTTCTTGGAATGATCACCATTCTCATTCGAAGAATGTCTATCATCATCCTTCTTAGTTTCTTCCTTTTTAGACTTGGGTTGGACAGAAGGTGGCTTGCTGTGAGACTCTGAATGAGTCTTGGGTCTGATATGCGGTGTAGACAAGGTCCTACTATGGGTCCCACTGTACTCACTGTACTGTCTTTCTAATGCCTTTGTAACCACATCATCAACAAGCGCTTTCAGCTCTGCGCCAGTTAATTGTATTTTTGCATTATCGTGATTCTCTACCGGACGACTGTTCACTTCGTCCGACCCCGCCATGTAGCTTCAATTGCTACATATAGACAATAATAGGCAAGGTTTTACTTAGAAGCTATTACAGCATTTTATATTTTATTAACCATGGTTTTATATATAGCCATTGCTGGTTAATTTGTTAATCAAGTAATTATTCAGGATTTTTTATTAACATCCTATTATTACAATTAAGAATTAACTTATAACTTAGTCACGAAGACAGTGTTAATCTCTAACCCGGATTCTTACAGGATCAAGGTATTAGGGTTTGAATCACAGTTCATTACCCTATTCTAGACAGTGAGTTGCAGACTCCAACTGTCTCTTAGTCCCTAGGACATTTATATATATATATATATATATATATATATATATATATATATATATATATATATATATATATATATATATATATATATATATATATATATATATATTACCCGTAGGCACTTCATCCCCAAGGGATGGTTATTTAAATACAGGGAATTTTAAATTAATCCAATTTAAAGATGGCTTATGTGATTTATATTGCATCACAATTTGCCCAGCATGTCAACATACTTACAGATGTCAACAGAACTTGGAATCTTTTAGACAGGTTCTACCATTTCGGCCATGTCTGCAACGACACGTGGCTAGGTTTTACCCCTAAGATTCTCTTTATAACGCAGATCAATCCTAAGTTGAGACGTTAATTATGGAGGTGAATCTAATTATAAAGATACCATCTTGGCCTTGTCTTATAATGACATGTGGCTAGGTCTTGTCCCTTTTTAGATTTTGCCATTCTATATTAATGGTAGGTCTTCTTTATTTTAGGAAATGTTATTTTCATTTTTACCTTTTTATTTTAAGTTTATTCATATACTTATTTATAACAATAATCATGAAAATTTAAATACAACATTTCACTAATAAAGATTTAACAATACAATACTTGCCCTAAACGGGACTTCTACAAATAACATGCCCACGCAGGGGCGAAATACAATAAACAACAAACAAACAAACCCACGCAGGGGTCAACTGAAAGACATGCCCACGCAGGGGCAGAATACAAAAAGACAAGCTCGCGCATGAGCTGAATACAGAAACAACAAGTCCACGCAGGGACTGATTACAACTAAAATAATAAAGATCTTCAATAATCCCTTCTTTTGGACTTTTCTTTGATCAAATCTGATAGTCCTTTGAAGAAACCTCTGTTGTGTCTGCGCTCAGTTTGGATTTCCCGTTCACAATGGTCCAATCTCTCAAGGACCTCCTGCTGGCGCTCTGGTGGGATAAGCTGCGGCTGCGGCGGTTGGTACAATGGTTGAGGAGGTGGTGGCTGCTGGTACACATATGGAGGGTACCCGGTAGTCCAAGGACCACCATAGGGCCCTTCAGGGTGTCGAGCGTTGTAATCCCACGCCTCCTGATATGGGTCCACGTTAGCATAGTTAAAGCTGTTGTGGCCCGGCATTTCAAACGGGTTGTATGCCGCGGAACCGGCATAAGCAGGGATTGGGTTGTCAAAACCCAACGGAGGTGCCACAGGCACTGAGTTGACCTCTGGAATGGGGTTTGATGGACCCCCCATTTGTGGTTCTTCCTCTTCCTCCTGGAGTGGTGGATAATGACTACCACTCGATGGTTGGGGAGTGCTGATGCGGACTCCCCCTCGCACGGACATCCGTGCGTTTGACCTCCTCCGCCTTGGTGGCTTCGGAGGCGGTTGTTGCTCCACTGGTGGTGGTGGTGTCGGAGTGACTGCCACAAATCGTTGATCCTCAGAAGGATCCTGCTGCTGTTGCTGATATGGGGACGAGTGTTCAGAGGGCGTGAAGTACCAGTCCCACTGCTTGAACCTCTCCTGGTAACTGTCCGGACCGCGGTACGGCGATCCGTGGAATGATGACCCATCTGAGATCTCGATGGGGTGGTTCGGCGTCCCTGTAGCAAGCTCCATGGGGTTAGTATCTTCGTCCATGTCGTTTTCCCCAGAGAAGTGGTCTTCTGGTCCGAGTGGGTTAAAACCCACGGGTTCTGGAAAAATGTTGGCCGGGTTGAACCGGCTTTGGAAGACTGGGGTTGGGTCACCAAAGGAGTGGTGAGAGTTGGATCTCTGCAAAGGTATGAAAGAGGGTGGTTGCTCGTTGGGCTCATTTTCCGATTGGGCCCAAAGGAATGCTGGTAAGAAGGTGAAGAGCTGAGGGAGACTGACCGCCTCCCGGGTTCAACATAGAGCCTCCACGGCTCTTGTGGACTAGTGCTCATGGTAATGGATGGGGTATGCCGGTGCGAAGGTCCGACTTCGTGATCGTGACCCGTGACTGGTCCTTTGCCTCGACCGCGAAGAAATCTTGGTGGCATTTTGACCTGTCAACAAAGATATACAACAACACATATATAAAATAAAATAAAGACAAAATGAAATAAAACAAAACAGAGTTTGTCCTATGTTCTTTGTCTAGACTCGGAACTCGAGGAATGTGCATTTATTTAACTGAGATTAAACACAGAAGGCTAGTGTTTAATTCACTCAGCGTTGGCTCTGATACCGACATGTCACACCCCTAATTTCCACGTGTCACCGGTGGGCCCGGTGGGGGTTTCGTGACGTAGTTGATATCGTCATAGACAAACATACAATAATCAAATGCACAGCGGAAGCAAAAGAAAGATTTATTTCAACATAAATTATTGTAATATTCAAGTATCACAAAATGTCGAAATAGATCCACAGGCAGATTCAAACAAAAAGGAAACTTCATTTCAACAGACTTCATGCATCCTAAGCTTGCGAGACTTCTATGGATGCTTAAGGAGTGACCAGCCTATTACGCGTAGTACCTGCACTTGGCCTTTTTGGAAAACACGTCAGTTTACACTGGTAAATACAATTTAATTGACTCATTTTGAAAATGTTTAAAATTGATTTAAATGCTCGTGGCATAAAACTTTTTATAACTTGGGATAATTATTTGCTTAATAATCTTGTAAAAGAATTACATGTTCGTTATGCGTTCAGTGGCCCGGGTCGTGCCGGGTTAAAGTTCAATAGACACACCACTTAATATAATTCTGTCGCAAGACTTCTCTCGGCCGACGATTATACAATAATGAAATGCACAACGGGTGTACGCCTACACCCGGGTGCTAAGGTCGTGGCCATTCTTTGAATGATGCCAAGGATATCCGGGACATGGTCATTTAAACCCCCAAAGGCGTTAAACAAACAAAACAGCATTTTTAAACAGGTTAATTTGACAACACTTAGCCATCAACTGGTTAAGGTCAATTCCCCGACCAAGCGGTATTTTATATACCGTACCCCAAGCCCGTATAGGGAAAATAAGTTAAATGTATTTACCTGAGCAAAGTATAAATCAAAAACAGCGAGTGCACGTAGCTTTTACTGGGCTCCTAGATCTGGAAATTAAGGTTTTAATAACCTATTAGAATCCTAACGGGTCTTAAGCTTAGACCGGTTAGTTTTAAAGGAAGATTACGGTTTTAAACGCACAATAAGGCGAAGACCGTTTTAGAATGTGGTTTTGTCCCATCAAGCTTGTATACTTGTTTAATATGGGTAACATAATCACATTCTGGATTTTGAGACCGAAAAGATATGGTTTGACCCGTTTCGGCTAAAATGGCCAAACTAGTCACATAAGCCGATCCGAACGCGTATAGTGCGTAACGAGTAACCATAAGAGTCAAATACAAGTTTCTGAAGTCAATATGCTTAAAATATGTTGTGATATCAGAATGATACCTTCCATTATGCCCCAAATGGTTTTAAACCAAAACTATGCCTCATAAAGGCGTTTTGGTTATTTTATAAGGTGTAAAAGGGTTAAAACAATAACCTGAGTTACAGGTCTGATTAAATTTGTAAATATACTTAATTTACTAAGTTATAACAGTAGGGTATCAAATCTATGTGAAATTTATTATCTTTAACCTTACTATGCACCGTAGGGGCATTTTGGTAATTTCACATGCGCCTAAAAGGTCAAATCTGGAATTCTGAGTTCAAAACATTTGCCTACTGTTTAAAATATAAAAATTCATTGATTAAATCAGTAGGTTCAATCCTTTAAGCTTAATAAGGTTCTAGTGCATACTTATGCATTAAAAATGCTTAAAAAGGCGATTTGGAGCCAATTCCGGGTTTTCTGTAAAAAGCTGATATTTTTAATATTCCAGAAGGCTCAAAATAATTTATTTATCATAACAAATCAGTAGAAATCGGTTTGAGGTCAAAAGGATTTGTAAAACTCAGTTTATGGCTAAAAAGGGCAAAACCGGCATAAACCGAATTAATCTTCGAACCCTAAGTTATGCTCAGCCTAAAAATAAATAAAAATCTCCAAAAATCCCAAAATATTATTTTATAACAATGGGTAAAAAATTTGGTATAAAAATTTGGGTTTTGATAGGCTATACGTAATTTACGCCATTTAATTAGTAAAGAAGCTCTTAATTACGCTATTGAGCATAACTCTTATTCTAGACCTCAAACTGACTTCAAATTTTGGGTTCAAGTTTATAAATCAGTAGCTAAGGTGCCTACCCTTTTACATTTTCAAAAATCACGTTTTAAGGTCAAATGGGCATAATGGTCAACATATAAGCGATTAACGGAAACATGCATGTGAATAGGATATCTAATGAACCAAGTAGTATAATCTCAGAGAGTTATACTAATATGCAAATAGGTCAAAAAGAAGCTCTAAGGCAATCCTAAACTTCGCTTAAACGGGTCAGGACCGATAGTCAAAGCAATAGTCAAACTTTGCGACTTTCGGTTCCAAACCGAGCCTAAACTGAAAACTGTCGAGTTGAACATGTTGGAACATGTTCTTACATTAATTGCCAAGTTATTTTAATGATTAAACAGGTTGCATGTACCCTACATTGCTAATTATGCATTAATTTGCAAATAACCTTTCTGTTGACTTTTTCTAATAAGCTTTGACTCGACAATTAGCATAGTTAGAGTGGGAATCTGGAAATACCCTTTTAAGGGTTTGTTACCCACATAATTACCTACTTAAAGGTACTTTTAATTCGTGATTTGACAGAGCACATTTTAATTAATCACGAAGTCAAACCTTAATTACGACGGTTTGACTTTTAGCTAATTATTTAAGCTAAAACGAATTTGGAAGGGTTAAGGACACTTACAAGAGTCCTAATTAGGATTAGGGATGCTAAGGATGAGTGCTTGCTGTCCAGAGAGCTCCAGAAGTGTTCTTGTGAACTTTGCAAATGAGTGAACATTTTGTTCACAACTTGGAAGCCCTTTATATACACTCTTTGATCTTACAAGATGATGCCAACATGGTCTATTGTCACGACCCCCGACCCCATCCTGGCCGGAATCGGTGCCGTGAGCAGTCCAGTGGTACCGGTGATTATTTTGAAAAACATTGCAGCGGAAATTTCATCAGGACCGTGAGTTAGGAAAAATATCAGAGTTTAGAGACACCGGATTTTATTTAAAAAGATGGAATAAATTCCATGTTTTACAAAGGTAGCTTTTAATAAAAACAATATTTCTTAATTTGAAAATAAGCCACTTCTTGAAGTCCTTCAGTGTCGGATCCAATCCTTACTCCAATCTATTGTAATTACCTGAAACGCGTTTTAAAAAGATTTTGCCAGCGGGAAATACTGAGTGAATTATTCATTTTACTGAAAACGACACATTTGTTATAATTCACAGTGTTAAGATCTTTTACAATGTTTCTGATATCAACCAACTACCCACAGTACTTTACCACTCGACCCATTGGCCCATACGTCCAATGGTGTCTGTGATTATGGTCATATCACCCAATGGCTGCCCCAATGGTGAAGATTATCAAGTAATGTGCACAATACCCCACATACCGGTTGTAATTTGGTGATTCCATAAACTTAATCACTGTAAGTTATAATTATGAAAATAATTTGGAGTATTGTAAAACAGTTGATAAAAAGAGAATAACTCACTAATCATCATGCAGGATTGAGTTAACAAACTTCTTGATTCTACTTTTCCCGATAATTAAGCATGTACTTTATTATTCTGGATCTTCTGATGATTCAATAGTTTGTTTGATTGTAAGGGTGTAGTTGGGAGTGTTTTTGGTGGTTTAACAGAATAGAATACGTATTGGTGTAAAACCCAAATCAAACCTTAACGGTAGTCATGAGATTCGAACCTTAACGAATTTCACAAAAACCGGGTTAATGATCAATACAGCTTTTACGATAACTCACGAGATCAAATTCTCACAATGAACGACAAAGTGCAATACTTCAACTCATTTATCGAATTGACGACAAACGACAAAGTATAATACTTCAACTCATTTATCGAATTATCGACAAACGACAAAGTATAATACTTCAACTCATTTATCGAATTATCGACAAACGACAAAGTATAATACTTCAACTCATTTATCGAATTATCGACAAACGACAAAGTATAACCCAATGTGGGCGGCACTTAGACATTCTTTGGATATATTGATTGCTCGGAAAATGAATCGTAATAGCGATCGAGTTATTACCCTGTTATTGCGGCAGAATTTCGAGATTAGGTGGGTTTTTGTAGTATTTCGACGATATCTGGGTGTACGAATTGAATTTTACCGTCGAACCAACGCAGGAAATCAAGTGCCAAACTCCTCTATTTATACTGGAAAAACGGCGCGCTCGCGTGTCACGACAGGGAAACCTGGTCCTAGCGCGTGGCGCGAGAGGTCACTTTTAATATGAGGTAGCCACGCGTCTCAGTAGCTTGGGTGAGTCGACGGTTCGTTAAAATTCAATTTCTATCGAAAACAGTTTGGATAATACTAACTAGGAAATACCCCCCCCCCTGAGTTTTAGGGGCCCTGATCCTGATTCCGATTGTTCTGAAAATTTTAGGGGTCATGCAGTATCACTTGGGGGTCTCAATTAGGGTTTCCTATTGTACAAAATATAATAAGAAATAATAGTTTTGGTGAGAGTTGTTACATCCTCCCCACCTTAATAAAAATCTCGTCCTCGAGATTTGAACTATGATATTTTCTTGGGGTTATGTTTCTTCTTTTAATTAAGAGGAATAATGTAGCGTGGAATGGAATCAAAAGATATTTTGAGGGGTATGAGCATTTTTAAAAATAAAAATGATTTATAGAAACAATTGGATTTAATATTCAAAATGAACTTACTTTAATCAATTGAGGGAGATTCCGATTCGATAAATATCTATTTGTGAATGGGAGTATGGAAAATGATTTGTTAATGATTATCCGAAAATCAGTATTGTTTACTTAAATGGTAATGGACAACAGGATTTAGTGTATTGTAATCTGAGTACATAATTGTACCAAGAAAATGACGAATCAAACGAATGACTCATGAATAGGGTTTAACACAGGCTACAACTCTATTCGGATGCTACAAAGCGTTTGTAATGATTTGAAAGAATTCAATAATGATGACCGAATAAATTCACCGTTTTCGAAATTGTGAGTTTCAAGGAAGCGAATCTAGATATTTCAAAAGATGAAATGTTCAAACGAATGAGATGAAATGGTATAGTTTTTTTCAAGGTGATTGGGTTTAAGCCAAAAGATATATGATCTATAGATTCTTAAAATGAATGTGAAGAACTTTTTGAAATTAGTAAAATTCTTTGTCAGAAGAAAACTTACCTTGATTGGTACCTAAGGAAGACTTAAGATTGACCAGTTAAAAATGAAATGAAACCATGAAAATGATTCGGCAAATATTGAATTATGATATGAGAAAATCAATGTGTTGCGATGGGTGATTTGTAAGAATACATGAAAAGACAATAAAGTTAGAGTATTTTTGTCTTAATACAAAATTGTATTCAGATGATTTTAATCAAAATGTTTGATTTAAAGATAGGTGATATTTTGGTTTACTAAATACCTTTTCCTTTTATGTTATCATAAAGTAGAATAATAAATAAATATAGATAGGTTTAAAATATCAAAACCCGTAATAATAATAATATATGTTTTATAAATAGGTTTACCCAATATCGTAGAACTCATGATTATTATTTTTTTAAAATCAAGTATGTTTATTATAAGATTATGGTATCATGAAAGTAGAATAATAAATGTTTATTTTAATATCGAGCATACTTAAATATTGGGTTGCGTCAATGACATTTGATATTTTAATATGTATATATTATAAAAGAATATTTCTATAAGTATTTAATAGTTGTGAAATATTAATTAAGATGATCAATTATTTAGATAATTTTGTTCGTCCCTTTAATTATTTTTATGAAAATATATTTTCTCTTTACAGTATGAAGTATATATATTTCTATATATAATATAAAAATATTTTTACATGTAATTGAAATTTACTAACTAAGTATGATGACTTAATTTATATATAGTAAATAGTTATTATCATGGTTGGATATTGGTTAGTGCTGCCTTGTTTAAGCATAGGTGATCAATCCATGCCTAACTAAGGCTAGGCTATCCAATACCCGTCTTTGACAATAACCCTAGTATTTTAAAATAATACTAACACTATCACTATTAATATTATTACTGATAATAAAATTAATATGAATTACCAATAACTAAACAAAACTAAAATGAGAGTATACCTCAAACATAATTTTATATGTAAAATATAAATTCTGCACCTCAATGGTTTTAACAAAAATTTTAAATATAGTATTACTATATTATAAATTAGGTAATTACTTATGTAAGTTTCCATATAAAATAAATAAAATTTATATTTTAAATTTATATAATGTTTTTCGATCAATGATGATAATAAACATCACGAAAGGCTCGATTGATGCTGTAAGAACTATTTAAGAGATACACGGAAATAGGACATGAAATGGGGTATCCTTATCTTAGCACATAATTGTGTTAAGATTGTTTGTATAGAATAAATCAACAAAGCGGATTCAAAATAAGTAAATAACTAAATAATTAATCCGAGATTAGCGCAAGCTTCAGATTTTGTGAAAATGTCACCACAAGGTGATCGTGATTTAAAGAAAATGATTCAATGAAGTTGAAGACCAACAAGTATGTCATAGTTCAAGAAAATTGAAGTGCTTGTTGGGATTATTTTGAATATGAGGGTTGCAATTCATCATATGGGACTTTGAATGGAATATGTATTGCGAGCAAGTTAACTGATTTTGAATAAACCGAGTTTGAATAAGAAAGTTCGACATGATCACAACAAAACCATGTATACCTTTCAAAAGAAACTCGAGTTTTTCGAGAAACTCATTGCTTCGATATTAGAGAGTTATTGCTTTGTAAAAACGCGGTTTACAATGCAAAGATCAAGTATAGTGAAATGATATTTGAACTTTTGATAAAACAACAAATTGGAATGTTGCCCTCCTATGGTTTTCATAACTCAAATGAACCATATGCGCAACAAACAGTGCATGTGTAACGTGTGGATTTACCAAGAAATGAAATGGATCAATATTTGGTGCTATGAAAGAAATCCTCATGGTATGATTACCATTAAAAGAAGTGGAAAACATGAAAGTCAACTATTTATAGGCAGAAGTCAGAATTGCAACGAAAGAAATATAAGAACTTCTTATCTGGAATTTCGTGTGATAACTATTGTTAAATGACATTATCAGAGAATGCCAAATGAAGTGAAATGAAATAGGGAATTTGCAAAACTATATGACTTCTTTTGTAGTGCTAATAATTATGACTCAGGTTAAACTATGTACCGATGTTTGTGAAATGTTGTTCCAACGTACCTCAGCGAGATTTTGATTGTTTGTAAGATCATGTGGCAAAATACCGCTTTTTGATTAGTAGTACTTTTACCGACGGAATTAATATTGGTGTCATCGTGCCTAATTTATATTTTTCAAAGGTCTTGCCTTGGAAGTTGTGTGTGATAAACTTTGACGTCTGTGGACGTAAAATTTTAAGTTTCATGTGTTTTCTTGTGAATTAGCACAACTTGACATGCTTCTTACTTGCGTTCATAATTTATGGCGTAAATAATTTATGGTAACATATTGGTAATTCTTATATTTTTGATGGTGTCCCAACTTAATGGGTTTCCATTTATTATTGTTGCTCGAGTTACGAGGTAGATGATCAAACAAAATAATGTTTGATATCGATATAGGTAAGAGATTCTTGATAAAGGAATCTAAATTTATTATTGACACATATACTTGTGCTTTATCCCTAATTATCAATTGTTATGGCTTTTGAAATTTCTTATAGATATACATATCTATATAATCATATATTTCACATGCTGTAATATACATACCCTTTATAAGGTTAATGTATTTAACAGATTCTTATTTCCAAAAACAAGTCTGCTATCAGGCCATGATACTTATTTAGGGAAATCTTGTCACTTGTTTGACATTTTATATATACCCCATCTTACCCGGTTCGCGCCGGAGAGGTAACCTCTGTATATTCGGACAAGCTGGAGAGTCTGCTACTCTATACCCAGTTTTGCCGGAGAAAATTTTCTATTTCCCATAAATAGTATCTTTTCAAGATTTTAAAAGTGCCTCTTTTATTAGGACTTTTATCCAGAATCAAAGAAATTTGTATTCCCATAACATATCTTATTCTAGACCAAATAATATCAATAAGCAAGAATAAATAGCAATTAAGTGCTATTGCCTGCTAACCGTCATTCTTATGACATACCAGTATTCATTACATTATACTTATATAAGTAATTTACCTTAAAGTTTATTTTAAGGCAAAATTCTTAAGTTCAAGTCTAAATATCATTCAGAATGTTATCAGATAATTTTTTTTTTTTAAGTTTCTAACTTTCTGTTTAAGCTTAGGTATTATTATAACACCTATTTGCGTAAACAAGTGGCTTAGCTTATACTAAGGCATCTTTTCTTATGTGCAAGTCTAAATGCTATCAGATGTGCTACCAGTTAAGTTAATAGCAATCTCCTAACTCTTTTATTTAAGCTTAAGTATTGTTATCACAACACTTTATAGGCTTAAAGTAGTGGCTTAGCTCTGATACCACCTTCTGTCACGACCCCCGACCCCATCCTGGCCGGAATCGGTGCCGTGAGCAGTCCAGTGGTACCGGTGATTATTTTGAAAAACATTGCAGCGGAAATTTCATCAGGACCGTGAGTTAGGAAAAATATCAGAGTTTAGAAACACCGGATTTTATTTAAAAAGATGGAATAAATTCCATGTTTTACAAAGGTAGCTTTTAATAAAAACAATATTTCTTAATTTGAAAATAAGCCACTTCTTGAAGTCCTTCAGTGTCGGATCCAATCCTTACTCCAATCTATTGTAATTACCTGAAACGCGTTTTAAAAAGATTTTGTCAGCGGGAAATACTGAGTGAATTATTCATTTTACTGAAAACGACACATTTGTTATAATTCACAGTGTTAAGATCTTTTACAATGTTTCTGATATCAACCAACTACCCACAGTACTTTACCACTCGACCCATTGGCCCATACGTCCAATGGTGTCTGTGATTATGGTCATATCACCCAATGGCTGCCCCAATGGTGAAGATTATCAAGTAATGTGCACAATACCCCACATACCGGCTGTAATTTGGTGATTCCATAAACTTAATCACTGTAAGTTATAATTATGAAAATAATTTGGAGTATTGTAAAACAGTTGATAAAAAGAGAATAACTCACTAATCATCATGCAGGATTGAGTTAACAAACTTCTTGATTCTACTTTTCCCGATAATTAAGCATGTACTTTATTATTCTGGATCTTCTGATGATTCAATAGTTTGTTTGATTGTAAGGGTGTAGTTGGGAGTGTTTTTGGTGGTTTAACAGAATAGAATACGTATTGGTGTAAAACCCAAATCAAACCTTAACGGTAGTCATGAGATTCGAACCTTAACGAATTTCACAAAAACTGGGTTAATGATCAATACAGCTTTTACGATAACTCACGAGATCAAATTCTCACAATGAACGACAAAGTGCAATACTTCAACTCATTTATCGAATTGACGACAAACGACAAAGTATAATACTTCAACTCATTTATCGAATTATCGACAAACGACAAAGTATAATACTTCAACTCATTTATCGAATTATCGACAAACGACAAAGTATAATACTTCAACTCATTTATCGAATTATCGACAAACGACAAAGTATAACCCAATGTGGGCGGCACTTAGACATTCTTTGGATATATTGATTGCTCGGAAAATGAATCGTAATAGCGATCGAGTTATTACCCTGTTATTGCGGCAGAATTTCGAGATTAGGTGGGTTTTTGTAGTATTTCGACGATATCTGGGTGTACGAATTGAATTTTACCGTCGAACCAACGCAGGAAATCAAGTGCCAAACTCCTCTATTTATACTGGAAAAACGGCGCGCTCGCGTGTCACGACAGGGAAACCTGGTCCTGGCGCGTGGCGCGAGAGGTCACTTTTAATATGAGGTAGCCACGCGTCTCAGTAGCTTGGGTGAGTCGACGGTTCGTTAAAATTCAATTTCTATCAAAAACAGTTTGGATAATACTAACTAGGAAATACCCCCCCTGAGTTTTAGGGGCCCTGATCCTGATTCCGATTGTTCTGAAAATTTTAGGGGTCATGCAGTATCACTTGGGGGTCTCAATTAGGGTTTCCTATTGGAAAAAATATAATAAGAAATAATAGTTTTGGTTAGAGTTGTTACATCTATGGATGATTCAAGATCATTACAGGTGCCCCCTATGCATGAAATACCATTGGGGCAGCCCCTGGTATATAAAACAAGCATTCTAAGTCGGTTAACAGCTTTAACAGGCACCTGTCCATGTTTTTCTGTTACTGGCACCCTGATGCGGCCCGCTTGAGTTTACAGGGGATCCTAATGCGGGCCGCCTGGACCGGCAAAACCTGCCAAACAAGTTTCAAAGTTTGCATTTTTGGTCCCTGGTCCTTTGTAACGTGGTTTTAAGCTTTGTTTTTGCACTTTTGACCTCTTAACCTTATTTTTAAGGGCCTTGGGACTTTTACTAACTTGGTTAAGTCCTTGACCAACCTTGTAACCACTCATAAGGCCATAGAATTCAATGTTGACGCTTTTAACCCCTCGAACACGAATTTGATCATAACTTTCTCATACGATAACGAAACTTTATGAAATTTTAACCACATATTCCAGTGAGTATATTTTATCATTACAAAGCTTCGGGTCTGCCAAAAGGTCACTCAGAGGTATACTTTGCACATGTTGACACTTTTAGCCCCTGTAGTTTGTAATTCCTCACTTTCTTTCATGTTTAGCTTCGTATGATCCATGATTCATTCGTTGGGAGGTATAAACATTATGTAGGGCTATTTTAGAATATATTTATCCATTGTTGACACTTTGGACCCTTATATTCACATAGTTTCCCCATTTGTCAACTTTTGTCCCTACAAAGTATTCTTTCTCACGTTCAGAGCTTATGACACGTGTTTATACATTATTGGACACAAATTTTCATAGTGTTACACTAACAGTTGTGTATCTTGTATAAACTTATAGTTAGCGAGAATGTACACATGTGTATAAACTAACAATTGTGTAACTCGTATAAACTGATAGTTTCTGAGACTGTACACATGTGTATAAACTAACATCTGCGTATCTTGTATAAACTGATATTAGCAAGACTGTACACATATGTATACACTCACATCTATGTATCTTGTATATACGGAAACTAGTGGGATTTTAGGGATTTTGATTATATTGTTTAATAAATGCAATTTACAAAAGACGCAAATACCCTTATGTCATTTATTTTAAAGGGAAGTTACAAAATTATAATTACAATATTGCCATTGTTTAAAAATCTCTAGATGATGTAATCCAATGGCCCAGATTAGTTCACACAGTTCACTCTCAACCTAGTGTTCACTCTAGAACCTTACCTATATATATAAGGGGAGTATAGAGGGAAAACCCCTTTGAGTTGAGAAAACTCAATGAATGGACCACAAGTTGCCACGTGTTACATCACTTTTACAGATTCTGAGATGTAACAACATTTTCAGGAGAGAGAAATTTGATATGTTACACATCTTTTGCCCGTTTATGTAGATGTAACATCACATGTTACACCATGTTACATGTAAAATTAGTGTAATAGATAAACCTGTTACATGTTAGTGTGTCAGCCAAAGCAAAAGCTGTTATGTGCACTTTTGGTCAGTCTGTTACATGTTCAAAAAAGTTACTTTATGTAATAGTGAATCTCAACCATAGATCTATTTTTTTTTTGAGTGAATTTCAAGTTTTGTCCTTTATCTATATATCACATTTCAGACGGTTTCCTTTATCTTAAAAATTGATGAGTTTTGTACTTATTGTTTGAACATCTTACATGTATTTCCTTTGGCCCTAACTTAGTTAATTTTCTCTGTTAAATCAAGTAAGACAAGGGTATTTTAGTCTTTTTACCCATTTATTTAAAATTATTCATAAAAATAAAACAAACTTACATTTAAAGAATTTATATGACATTACAACCAATCTCTCTCCACCTTTCTCTCTCTCTCATGAGCCCTCCACCGCCACCGCCACCATCAACCACCACTGTCGTCTGCCACCACCTGTCACCACCACCACCCGCTCCCACCAACCACCCACTCCCACCAACCACCACCTCCACAATTATGACAATCCCAAAATCAACACCATCAACCATCATTAGCCACCAATACTAAATCAACACCATGCCATTTTATATAAATCAGTAAGAACTTTAAATCCTTCCAGATCCACATAACCCACTTCTAGATCCTCAAGTCCCCCACTCCAATTCCAATTCCACTAAAAAACCCCCGATTCTTGAACCCAAATCAACTGGTCTAGAAATTCTTAACAAAGACGTAGTTTTGAAAAGTGAAACTAGGTTTGTTTAATCTGACAACCTCCTCGACGGTGGCGTTGATGGTGGTTGGTGATGGTTGTTGACGGTGACGCTGATGGTGATTGTCGAAGACAATACTCAAGAGAAAATGGTCGCATGGCCTCAATCAGGGTCCGATCTCAACATCATTGCACAATTATACTTTATAAAAATATATCTAAAAACCTAAATCATATTTCAAGAATCTGAAAAGTTTCTATCATGATCGAAAATGCAAAAAAACATAAAGAACATAACTGAGGCAATAATGTTTCATGATAACTGCTACTTACAATTTTAATGCTAAAAAACTCAAGTAGCTCTTTTTTTTTTGGGGGGGGGGGGGGGAGGGGGACGTGTGAGTGTTCCTACGAGGGATGTTGTAGTAGTTAGAGGTGAGTGTGTGTGGGTTTCTTTGAGAAGAAGAAAGGTGTGTGGGTGTGTGAGAGAGAGAAGGATAAAGGTGTGAGTGTGTGAGAGAGAATGTATAAATTAGAGAAAAAGAATAAACCGGAGGAAAATAAGAATTGTAGGCGAAATGACTTATTTGCCCTCATGTGCAAGTCCATTGACTAGATTTAACTGAAAAAATAAACTGAGTTACGGCTAAAGGGTATTACATGTAGCATTTTAAAACATTAAGTACAAAACTCATTAATTTTAAAGAAAAATGACACCGTCTAAAATTTGCTATATAGATAAAGGACAAAACCTGCAATTGCTCTTTTTTTATTAATGATGGAGATATAGTTTTCAAAGTTTTCTCAACTCAATAAGGTATATATAGATACCAATTTTTTTTTTACAATTTTTCTAAAAAAATCGCTATTTTTTATGTATGAAAAAAAAATTCAAAAAAAAAAATTCGTTGTACTGCACATGTGCACTAATACGGATATAATGCACATGTGTAGTACACATATAATGCATATGTGCACTACAAGTTTTTTTTTTGAAAATTTTTTTATATATAAAAATAGCGATTTTTTAAAAAATTTGTAAAAAAAAATTGGTATATTTTTTAGCTTTTTTTAAGGCTTTTTTAGTTAGTTTTATAGTTTTCTCATTTAGATGTAGTTTTTCTCATTATCCTATCCCTATATATACATATATATATTGTGTGTGAGGTTAAATGGGGGACACAAAAAAGTGGGGAAGCGAGGAACAATGTATTTAACATGTTAAATAAGTCTTAAAAATTCAATTTAAAATGTTACAAGTTATTTTTTTTAATTCAAAGATTTTGCATATAAAGATGTGTATAAACTATTCCAATAAAAATAATTTTTGTAAAAAAAATTTACTGTTTTTTAGAAATTTTTTTTAGTTATTGATTTTTTATCAAATAGGCTTCTATATGTTTTTATATATAAAAGCTCCAAAAAATAATTTGAAAATTGTTTTTTAATATGTTAAATGCATGATTCCTCTATTCCTCACTTTTTTAGTGTTCTCCAATGAACCATCCTCTCTCTCTCCCCCTCTCTCTCTATATGTAATTATATATATACACACACATGCATATATATGGGCTAGATCTCCCACAAAGGGCAAATTCTGTGTGAAAGCACAAAAACCAGGGCTATAATTGTCACACCCCAACCGATGGCGAAAACATCAGAGCGAGATGAAACGAGATTGCTTGAGACTTCATAACATGCTAGTAGTGACAATAATTTAAATAACGATATTTCATTTCATTTCTTATTCAAGGATACGACGTTTGAAAGGAAATTACAACAACTTGTTCATAACATAATCAAACAAAAAGAGAATACAAAACATAGAAATTAAGTGTGTTTCTAAGTCCATCCTAGTAGATTTCTTGAAACGTCTCATCATTAATTTCCTGCAATATATATTAGAGTAACGTTCAACACATAAAACATTGGTGAGCATACAAGTTTGTCTCCTAGCATATGTATAGAAATTTGACTCAATCCAAATATGGCATAAAATGTACACTAAGGCATAAGTTACATAAACTAGCATGAAACAAATAGATGCCAAACCAATTATGTCCACGTTGCGTAATCTTGTCACCAAAGTGAACAAGTCCGTTTTATTGAATTACTTAACATAGACCCTTCCTAAGGGTGGTGTGCTACTCCTATAGCGCTATACATGTTAAGGTTGGCTCGTGAAGTTAATGACAAATATTGTGCAAGAACGGCTTCTAGCATGTAAGTATCCTAAGGTATAACACATTAGCATTTATGAATGGATTGGTTGATTAAATCATGGGATTGATTGTTTAAGTGTGAGTTTGATAATTTATATATATTGCACCCCTAGTGTATTAAAATAAAAGGGGTCATGTATACGCACAGATTGCGTGAAAGTTCCACGTAAGTGAGTTGATATGTTTGAGAGTTTGGGAACGCTGAGTTAGCCTTCAAGGATAAACAAGGCGTGTAAGTATGACGGATTGGATTAGGAATTCGTATGCGGAATTGTAACTTATTATGAAATTACATAAGAGTTATCTTGTTAAAATACCCAATTTGGACACATGTGTTTTTCATGGGCACTATTTCGCCCATTGGAAGTCCAAGTATGAGGAATTTTAATCCAAGATAATGTTCACCATAATGCATAACATACAACCATAGGTTTGGTTGGTGTTATGATTCGGATTTGGATGTATATATTATAGCTATGTAGTATGTATAATCATCTTAATTATCGTAGAGTACCATGTCATGGTCATGCAAGGAGGTAGGATGAATTCCATCCATTTAACCTCATTATGTGGATTCATCAAAGCACAAAATCATTAATTAAATTGATGATTTCGGCTGGTCATAAATATGAACAATATAAAATCTCCTAATTCACGAAGACAACCAAGTGAGTAAACTAGACGAGTGCATTTCAAACCTGGATAGTGTTTGAAGACTTGGTGTAGTTTGTTCACTTGGTTTACTTGAAAGTTTTTTGGTGACTTAGGGAATGGACTAACTAATTTGCTAAGTAACAAGTGAAGTGGTGGAATCTAAGTTGGAGAACCAAGGTTTCCATTGTTCACACCTAACCAAAGCACAAGTCTTTTAACATTGGAGGTTGAAGGCTTGGTTGGCTTCAACACGTTGTAGGTCCCTTGGGACCTTTTATGGCAGGTAATTGTGGAAATTAACCTCTAACCTTCTGGAAATTTACCATAACACAAGCCCCACAACATGAGTTTCGTTGGGAACAAGGATGGTGCAAGATTTCCACAAGATGAACAAGGAACAATATAAGTTGTAAATGTTTTTATAAATCAGAAAGTAAATCTGACTTTGGACCTTAAGTTTGTTGATATACCACCTTGTTACACCTTGGTGAACATTAGGTAACATCCTTAGAGGTTGTCCAAGGTGATTGAAGTAAGAAAACATGAAGAAAGATGGAAGAAGGGTGTTCAAACTCACTGTTTTGAACACAAGTGTAATCTGCCAAGAACTTGAAGAATCTGAGCTAGATGGATGCTTTGGAATTGTTTAGAATGTTTGGAAAGTGTTTAGGAGTGTATGGAGGCTCCTATTTATAATGGGGTTGATTAGGATTAGTCATAAATGGCTTAGGAGGTGATTGGGGGTGAAAAATGTGGAGAAATGTGACCAACCCATGAGCTGGGAACAACCAGATGCGGATCGTGCTTCCTCGCGCCATGCGAGAGTCAAGGACTCTCCCGTTGCGTGGCGCGACGGGTTAGTTTTCCAAATCTTTTTGTTTTGTTCCCTTTAGCCCCTGCACTTGGTTTCATGTTATTTTAGGCCGTAAAGTTATATTTTAACTTATTTTTATGAATTCAAAGTGTGTTTGAGTATGGTATGGATATGAAGTACGTATAAATGATATCACAAATGTATTGTATGCCTCGGTTTACACGTAAACATGTATTTGATGATCGATTGCATAACAATTAAGTATGAATATAACATATATGTATAAGGATATGAATTTCCATTATCATCGAAGTCTAAATGAAATACGAAGTCTAGGATTACAATGATTGAAATGAAATACGATTACAAGTTTCCAAAATTAGAAATTACGAAGGTACGGAACGTTACAATAATCGTCCATGTAATCACGCAGCAGCAGTACGTAATCACGTAATGTTACGCAATTACATAATGGTATATAATCATGTAGTATATATTAAATCATGTAACGTATTAACATATGAAAGAGTTATGGTCGTTTAAAAATCATAGGGGAAGTAGGTTTAAAAGTCAACAATAGCCATTGTTCTTTTTTGCCATTTCCCCACTTGTTTCAATTGTTTTTGTTATGTGAAATTCCAGATGTAGAGACCATGTAATCTCAGTCATTGGATTGCTTGCTTAATGACTCATATTCTCTCACAGGCTTCGCACGGTAATTCACTCTTGTACTTGTACTTGATCCAGTCCCTATATATGTATGTGTGTGTGTGTGTCTCTCTCTCTCTGTCCCTCTATATATATATATATATATATATGTATATGCACACACAGATACATAGGGGTATTAACCTAAGAAAACGTAGGAAACAATCACATCAATCTAATAGTTAAGATTAATTAAATGACAATTTGGTAAATACTTAAAGTTTATAAAGATCTAGAAGGAGGCAGAGGGGTAAAATTGGTATAGCTTACCATTGTTGACTTTTTTAACCCCCACCCCCTCATTTTTTAAACATAGATAACTTTTCTATAAGACGTTATTGTTTTAAATGTATACCATAAAATCGAGCACATTTTTTTCTTTAATATGAACACCTTGTTATACCTTTTGTAATTTAAAAAAAAAGTATAATCACATCGTTTGTATAACTGTGTTGTCATATATTAACACTGCGTTGATTTGTTAAAGCGAAGAGGCTTTGAATCTTATCGTGTCTAGCAAGAAAAGAATAAAACGGAGAAGCGGGCAACTTGTTTTTTCTTTGATCGATGGTCAAGAACGGTGTAGTTTTGGTGACCTGGGAAGAGGGTGATATCAAGATTGATCAAAGGATTATAGTTGTCGATATGGTGTGGATGTGAAGAAACATGTCGAATTCAAGATTGAGGGAGAAAATGAAGACGTTAATTTTGAATTGAAGAGATATAGATCAAGACATGTTATAGATAATTATGGTGAATTATTTATTTAGTCTTTTATATTTAAATTAGGGACAATTATTAAGTTTAAACTAACAAAGTTTATCTAAAACTTTAGGAAAAATTACACTTTTCGTCCTTTATGTTTGTATCGAATTACAATGCATAGCCTTTAACTTCAATAATTACAGTCACAATCCTTTATTTGTGAAACCCATTACACCGTAGGTCCTTTGTCACTAACCAGGTTAAAAATTTAAGTAAAGTTTATTCATACAAGGACAGTTTAGTCTTTTTACCAATTTGATTAAAATATCTTATAAATAAAACAAAAACAAAATTAAAAACTTATATACATATATATAGAGGCCAGTTAACGTATATTATCACTTAACGTACAACTGGTACGTCACGAAATTATGCACGTTCAATGGAAAATCACGCACGTTATAAATCTCAGAAAAACAAATCACGCATGTTGGACATATGAAATCACGCACGTTAGTCGGCATTCCCTACTCCCAGATCAAAAAACGCAACCGCTTTTCTACAATCTGAAACCACTGTGAATGCCCTCTGACTCCAATATAATCAAAGTTTGGTCATGTTCTTGCATCCTCTGTTCTACGGTCTGAAGCAAAAGCTTTGTCGTGTTCATCCTCTGTTCTACTATTTTTTATTTCATGTCGACGTTTTTGCAGAAACTTTTCTAAATCAATGATGAATTTGACCACATTTCGATGAAATTGACCGAACAATGGCCAATTTGAACTGAAACGAAAAGAAACTTGAACCGAATTGGAACCCAGATTGAGTCGTGAATTGCCTGGAAACTTTGTGTAAAATCACGCATGTTATAGTGTAAAATTACGCATGTTGTCGTACGTAATGTACGTTAAGCCGTAATGTACATTACACTTTCTCCATATACAAATATATAATATATATCTCTTTCACTCTTATATCTCTTTTCCTGTGCTCTCTAAGAACACCCTAATTCATCTAGGTTTCATATGTGCATCTTCTTTATGGAACCCCAATCCAGCCCCCTATTTCACAATCAAACACCATAACTCAAAGTCAAAATCTCCTATTTTTAAAAGTCAAAATACATTACAGCTGATTCAATCAGGTAATAATTCTGGGGTTTGGGGTTTTGAAAGTGACGGTGGCTAGGAGACACGTGGCACCTTCGCCGGAGAGAAAGTGGCAGTCACCGTCGAATTCTGTCGTTTCATCCTCCGTCTGTCACCATTCTTCCGTCGATCTCCGCTGCGACTTTCGTTCTCTTTATCATTATCGATGCTCCAAACATTATCCTTCCCCTTCGCTGACGTCACTCCCAATTTCCGGAGATTGGAGATTTGGGGATGAAGATTGAAGAAACCCTAGCGAATGTATGGCTGAATCTATGTTCCAGTGTGTTATTGAAGTGTTCATTAATGGCGACTGCATATTTCTTCTTCTTTGTTGCTGTTGGAGAGTGACGCTGCGGCCGGAGACGTGTCGGTGCTGCCGTTGTCAGAGACGGAGGTGCAGGCAAGTGAGTCGTTGGCAAATCCTCTTTTTTCTTTGGAGCATTTCATTTTTTCTCTAGGAACAAGTGGCTGGGTTAAATGATGTCGTTTGTTTGCATGTGTTGGTGGATGGATAGATTTGGTGGTGGTGGTGGCTAGGATAGGATACGGTGGTGGTGGAGGTTGGTTGGAGAGAGAGAAAGAGAGAGATAGATGCTTGAGAGAAAAGATAAAGAGTTTTTATATATGTTTTTTATATAATTTTGTAAACAAATGGATAAAATTACCCATCTACCCTCATGTGCAACGCACATGATCAGACTTGACTTAAAATTTTAACCTGGTTAGTAACAAAGGACGTACAGTGTAATGGGTTTCACAAATAAAGGATTGTGACTGTATTTATTGAAGTTAAAGGCTATCAATTGTAATTCGATACAAACATAAAGAACGAAAAGTGTAATTTACCCAGAACTTTATTTATTATTTAAATAGAGTTTGAGTTAGGTTATAATTAGAATAAGTTTTATTATAAATAGATGGTTAGAGTTATCGTATTTGTGTGCTTTTAGCAGATAAATAATATAAAAAAATCGAACGGTTCTTTAAGTGTTTGTGTATGTTTGATCAAGTGCCTGATTTTAAACAGACTTATTTCATTAATAATGGTACAATTGAAATGTCATTAATAATGGTACAATTCAAATGTCAATAATAATGGTACAATTGAAATGTCGACAAATAAAAGAGATAACATGATAATTAGAAAAACGTATACCTGAAAAATGTTTTGACAAATGTGTCGTAGTTACTTCGTCATAAATCTTTTATCCGATTTCATTGTTTTGTTGATAACAAATTAATAAAAAATCAAATATTTAAGTTGAATTTGTTGATAACAAATTAAGAAAAAATCAAAAATTTAAAGTTGAATATAATTGGATTATATTAATAACGTACTAACGTGAAAGTCTTGAGAAAATTGCGGAATTCGCGCCACAATTAGATAATTTTCGTTCTTCTTTCGTAACCTTCTTTTTAGTAGTCAAATTCCACGAGACAATGTGAATACATTTTATGTTTGTCAACCCTAATAAATTATTAAAGAGTAAAATACCTGGATAGTTCATGTGGTTTTGTAAAATAACACCTATAGTCCTCACCTTTTGAAAATTACACCGGTGCTCCTTGTGATTTGACGAGTTGTTATTCGGATAGTCCTTGGAGTGGATGTCCGTTAGTTTTTTCCGTTAAGTCCATCTGAAATTACTTATTTACCCCTCCTTTTAAAAAATAAAAATTAAAACAATAAAGAAGAAATATTAGTAGGCCCCACCATCTCTCTCACTCTAAACCTGCAATCAATAACATTCCCTCATCTTTAGTTCATCTCTCCATCTTCTCCCTTGTTCCGGCAACATCTTCTTGCCGGAGATCACCACTAACGAGTGTAGCCACTGCTTCCTACACTATAGTTCACCATAAATTCGACAAAACGACCATCACAATCAACGGCACAGTCCGCCTGAGAGACTACATTCAACTAGAAAAAAAGAAAAGAAGCAACTTTGTGACCGGACCTTACCATGCTAGACGGCATAGTACTAGAACCATGGATCCATCCACACAGTGTAACAAATATCATCAGATTAGAGTTAGGTTTAGATGGATTCGAGTAAAAAATGAGACATCGGTACAATACAACTTACCGGAACTCGCATGAACTCTTTCTGACACCTACGGTACAGCTGTGGAACCTTAGTAGAAACAGAACAATCGGAGGCCATGGCCAGCCACAGTCATTTACCTCGTCAGCTCTCTCTCTCTCTCTCTCTCTCTCTCGATCGATGGTTGTGGGAGGATATGTGGTGTTGGTGGGGTACAGAAGAGGGGGAGGGTAGGTGATCTGTCTTTCAAGATTCTTTCTCTCTCTTGGATGATTGGATCAGAGATGAAAAAGAACAAAATGAAATTGAAATTGGGTTGAAATGAGAAATCTTGAAAGCATATGTTTGTTTGTTTGATAATAATAATAATAATGATAAAAATAATAACAGTAATGAGATGTATGTGTGCAGATCCCTTTAACATTCCAAGTGTGCACATCATTACTGTCCAGGAACATAATCGTGTAATGTGATTTTTTGAATTTTTAGTTTATTGATTCTTGATTTTTTGCAAGATTTTGTTGGTGGGCATGCTGCATTAGTTGATAATAAGGTAGCGTTCGTTTCATGGAATGGAATGGAATGGAATTAGGAAGTTTTTCTTTGTAAAATTGATCTTGATTAGGGGAGGGAGGAATTTGAAATCCCATGAATTTCTTTAATCAATGAAATTTGTGACTATTTCAACATTACATTCCATTCCTTCATTAGAGTGAAGGATTTCTAAGGAATGTTGAAATAGTCACAAATTTCATTGATTAAAGAAATTCATGGGATTTCAAATTCCTCCCTCCCCCAACCAAGATCAATTTTACAAAGAAAAACTTCCTAATTCCATTCCATTCCATTCCATGAAACGAACGCTACCTAAGGGAATTTGCAGATCAATTTGTTGAAATTTGTTGATTTTGAAGGTGATGATGGAGGTGGTGGTTGTGGGTTTAAGGTGCAGGTGGTGATGGATTTTAGAGACAGAGAGAGGAAGAAGATGAGTGGGGCCATCAATCTTTATATTTTTTAGTTTTTTTTAATTGGTTAGGGGTAATTTAGTCATTTCGCACACATTTAACAAAGAAAACTAACTGTCATCCACTCTAGGGACCATCCGAGTAACAATCGAGCAAACCATAGGGAGCACGAGTGTAATTTTTAAAAGTTGAGGACTATGGGTGTTACTTTAACAAACCACAGGGACTATCCGTGCATTTTACTCATTATTAAAAGATAATTTTATTTGCAAATTTTAAATTGAAAACTTATATGAATTAGGCAATGTGGATTGTGATATGGGATAAAGCCCTTAAAAGCTTTATCTTGTCGTTAGGGCCGGCCCTAAGGGTGGATGAGCCATACTCCTGGCCGAGGACAATTTTTTTCAGGGCCTAAATTTTGATATTTTCTTTTTTACATTTTACATATAAACATATAGAATATAAATTGTAAAGAAAGCATGATTTGGCCTGGTGGTTAAGAGCCTTGTGACCTTACTAGTAAGTCTCGG
The DNA here is from genome assembly GCF_002127325.2 of Helianthus annuus. Taxonomy (NCBI): domain Eukaryota; kingdom Viridiplantae; phylum Streptophyta; class Magnoliopsida; order Asterales; family Asteraceae; genus Helianthus; species Helianthus annuus. The sequence continues at coordinate 158,065,958 of NC_035441.2, read as the reverse complement.
GTTAGAGTCCGCTACCCTTCCATTTATTACGGTTTCAGTTCTTTTCTACTACATCCTTGTTTTTATCATTCTTAGGGTGGAGGGTATGATTCAAACACTTTAGGATGTGTTTTCTCTACCTAATAATCGCATGTCATGTCAAATCCTCCCCCCCCCCCCTCACTCCCCATTTTCTACTCAAATACTAGGAATGATTCAAACACACACTCAATTAAAAAAATAAAAAACTTAATTGGTTCTCTTTCTCCTCTCTCTCCTCCATCCCATCTTCTTCACCTTCGGTGAATACTCACCGATTCCACCCCTTCTCTCCTACTCCCCACTCACCAATCCACTACCAGAAATGATTCACCGATCGGCAACCCCCCTCCCCGATCCCACTCCCCGCAATCGTACTGTCCCCCTTATGTTTACGTTTCCTATGGATAAAAGCTAGACCAAGAGAAGTAGAAGCAGATTTAGGGGCTGTTTGTTTTTTGCAAGAAGATCTTCATGACCTCTTATGTCTATGCCGCGCAGACCTTTGGGTTTGAAGACTGTTTGTTTTCTTGAAGACCTTTCATTAAAAAAGGTCTGCGAGACCTCTTCATGGGGGCAGACATGGACTCATGTCTTCAAACCTCTTCTCCTCTCCTCTTCTATGCGTCATCTCCACATCTCCGCCACCACCACGTCGACCCCGTCACCTCCACCACCACGTCCCCACCGTCACCTCCACCACCACGTCCCCGCCGTCACCTCCACCACCACGTCCCCACCGTCACCTCCACCTCCACTTCCACCTCCACCACCACGTCCCCACCGTCACCTCCACCTCCACCACCACGTCGTCACTGTCTTCAAACCTGAAACACATATACAAACCCAAACCTGAAACACAGATCCAAACCCAAACCTGAAACACAAATCCAAACACAAATCCAAACCCAAACCTGAATCACCGCCCGTTTACCTCCGCCGCCGTATAGGGGAGGCCGACCCTGTTTTTCTCTCCCGTCGTTCTCTTTCTCTCGCTGTTTCTCTCTCTAGTCATCGATCTCTCTCTCTCTCTCTACGTCGTGTTGGTGGTGGTGGTGGGAGATGGAGTGATTCCTCCATGCCCATACCCGACGACCCAACAACAACAACGCCCCAACACAGCCGGACCCGGTCTCCTTGGTCCTCGACCCGCTCAAACGTATGCTGCTAGTTATTCAGGGAAGGCTTTGTAACTCGTTAGGTCCGAGGACCTTTTTTCAGACTTATATGAGACAATAAATATTCAGGGAAGGCTTTGCACGCAACATAAGCGCCATGCAAGCGGAAGACTATACTGTTAACTTGCACGAAGTAAAATACTAAAGTATTTTCATCTATAAATCATAGACATTGATTTACACTTGTGTATTAAGGACTAGGATTAGTTCACTAGTGTCCACAATCAAAGGGGTTGTTCACTAATGAACCTAACTCTACTATTATAATGGTTCTATAGCTAATAAATATATATATATATATATATATATATATATATATATAGGGGATGGTTCAAATGAAAACCACTTTTATTGTGAAAACTCGAAAACTAACTAAAAAAGCCTAAAAAACATACAAATTTTTTTTTTTTTTTTACAATTTTTTTTAGAAAAATCGCTACTTTTTATATATGGAAAAAAATTTCAAAAAAAAAAAAAATTTGGTTGTACTGCACATGTGCACTAATACGGAAAGCCTAAACCACTTAACCCACCCCCCACTGACACCCCCAAAAACCTAAACCCCCCACCCCCCCCCAAACCTAAATTCACCCTCCCACCAAAAGCCTAACCCCCCACCCCCAAAAAAAAAAAAAAAAAAAAACCTAAACCCCCCCACCCCCCACCCTCCCGAAAACCTAAAACTAAACCCTAAACATAAACCCGAAAAAAACCTAACCCCCCCACCCCCACCCCCCAAAAACCTAAACCCCCCTCCCCCCCACACCCAAAAACCTAATCCTAATCCTAAACCTCCAAAAAAACTAACCCTAAAAGCTAAACTAGAATCAAAAAACTAATTTTAAGCATGTAATGCACATTGTAGTACATGTTATATTGCACATGTGCACTACTATAATAATAGTATTGAAAACAAGACGACACCATAAATATTTTTTTATGTCATAAAAAATATGCTCGAATATACTTGAATGAAAGATAAGAAAATTTGTGATCTTATGGTGCCATTTTTGTTTTAAAATGATAACGTATGGAGAAATGGGAAATGTTTGAAAAGTTATATATTTTTTGTTCCAATTTTACCCCTCCTTCATTAAAAGTCTTCCCTCCCTCCTTTTTAGTGGGTTTTAGTTAGTTTTCTAGTTTTCACAATAACTAGTGGTTTTCATTTGAACCTTCCCATATATATATATGTGTGTGTATGTGTGTGTTATTTCATTTTTAAGCTTATTATTTATTTTAGATAATAACTTTTTATCTTGTGTTGTATACTAATATATTTAGTTAATGGATGCTTGAACGTTGAGCGTGTATACGATTTGATATTATAATTGCTCTATAGCTATTAAATATAAGAGTAAATTGCAATTATCACCTATAATTTGGCCAGTATGTTTTCTTACTTCTCAATTCTAAATAATTGTTGTCTGAGTCCTCTTCCTACATATGTTCTAACATGCGTCCCTGGTTCAAACAACATCAATATATTCCGTTAGTTACCTAACGGCCAACGTTAGGGTGGAGGCATAATTGTCTTTTCATCTCAAATCACACCCTAATCAAAATTAATGTCCTCCAATTTCTTTATTCCCCTTACTTTTATAGAGTTAAGTTCCTGTAAAAATAAAGTTATCGTACGAAACGTACGAAGTGAAAGAAAGTCAAAAAAGTGGCGGTGGCATTTTGGTAATTATCAGCAACTTCAAAATTACTCTAGTAGAGTAATTTTGAACTTCTGTAGGGTAATTTTGTAAAAGTTCAAGTAGAGTAATTTTGGTCGTGTAGGGTAATTATCAAAATTGTAGGGTAATTATCAAAATTACACTAAACCCCCCCCCCCCCACCCCCAAAAACCTAAACCCCCCCCCCCACCCCCCAAAAACCTAAAAAAACCTAAACCATTGTAAAAGTTCAAGTAGAGTAATTTTGGTCGTGTAGGGTAATTATCAAAATTGTAGGGTAATTATCAAAATTACACTAACCCTCCCCCCCCCCCCCAAAAAAAAACCTAAAAAAACCTAAACCCCCCCCCCCCACCCCCCAAAAACCTAAAAAAACCTAAACCCCCCCTCCCCCCCACCCCCCAAAAACCTAAAAAAACCTAACCCCCCCCCACCCCCCAAAAACCTAAAAAAAACCTAACCCCCCCCCCCCAAAAAACCTAAAAAAACCTACCCCCCCCCCCCCCAACCCAAACTAAAAGCTAAAAACTAAACCATAAAGCTAAACCTCATAACTAAATGCTAACAAAATTACTCTACAAGACATTTCCCAAAATTACCCTACAGAAGTCAAAATTACTCTACTAGAGTAATTTGATAATTACCCTACATTTCCTAAAATTACTCTACAGATGCTCAAAATTACTCTACAGAAGTCAAAATTACTCTACCAGAGTAATTTGGAAGTTGCTCATAATTACCAAAATGACACCGCCACTTTTTGCTTTTTCCCTCAATGCGTACGTTTCGTACGTTAATTTTATTTTTATTTGATCCTTTACCTACTTTTATAAGCTTATTTTATCATTATTATTTTTTTTTATCCAGTGTTGTATATATACTTATAATTTTGTTCATCGATGCTTAAGCTTTGAATGGGTATACGTTTTGATAATAGATATGTAAAGTTTTCATATTTTTTATATTTGTGTGTATTTTGTAAAATATAAGTTGTTATGACGTGGTTCGGTATTATTCGTATTTTTATAAGATAAAGATAAATACTCAATTAGAGAAAGAAAAATAATCAAGTATGTTGTTTTATCTGTTTTGAGGAAGTGTGATGCTAATAATAACTATTTTGTGTGGACGGTGAGATTTAATGTGGCACAATCTCGTAGATGTCTCCCTTTCTTGAAATTCATAATTAGAGTAAGAGTTGTATCCAAACTAACATAATAACATGGCAACATTCAATTTTCACGGGTCCATTGGATACGTGGTTTATTCACCAACCAACATCCAAAACGTACGTTGTCACCATATGATTGCAATCGTTTTGTGCTTTTTATTTTATTAGTTTCTATAACTAGGTTTAAATAAGTTCGTCGCGTTGCGGCGAATTTGTTTTGTTATTTAGTCTGTGTTTACATGTGTTTTGAAATCACTACGAGCGTGTTACAAACGGAACTGCTGACAATAATAAAAAGGAAATGTAGAAAAAAATACTAAAAGATAACCGAAAGAAAATCAACCAAAAAAGTTGTATGGTAACGATGTTGTTCGTATGAAACCCGTGGTAAGAGATGAGCAAATTGTTCTGGGTAGCGTTACCAAATTTGCCGAACTCAAAGATCTTAAGTACCAATTCGGTACCGACTTTTGACGTTCCTGGTACCGGTTCACTACCGTTTTTTACCTTCATATACCGGTACCGTACCGTAACCAGTATTTTTGGTATCAGTACCGATTCTGTATCGGTTGACACCGAGCTCATCCCTACCCCTGAAACTAGAAAAAGAAAAAAATTAAAAGTTGAAGAAAATCAACAAAAAAAAGTTGTACGATACCGTTGTTCGTACGGTAACCGTGATCAGGAATGAGCAAATGGTATCGGGTATCAAAACTGAATTTCCCGAATCAAAATATTTCCAATATCAATTCGGCACCAACTTTTGACGTTTTATGTATTAGTGTCGTTTTTTACCTTCATGTACTGATACCGAACAGGACCGTACCGGTATTTTCAATACCAGTACTGGTTCGATACCGGTTGACACCAAGCTTATGCCAATTCCTGATATTAAAAAAATGATTAAAGATAAAAAGTAAAGAAAATAACTATTATTATAATATTAGAATAATAAAAATATTAAAAAACTATATATTATTATAATATTAAAATTACTATTTATTTCAATTCGTTTTATTAATATATAGTAACTAGGTTATAACCCCGTGTATTACACGGGTTACGTAAATAAATCTATACTATATAATAAAAGAAACATCTGAGTGGACACGTGTCGAATTACTATGCATCCTCATAATTATTTTCGTGTCCCTTTTTTTTCTAATTTAGTTGATATCCTTTAGGTTTAAATATAATTTATATATTTCCTAACTGATAAGTGATAAACAATAATTATAGAAAAGTTTTATTTTTTTATTTTACCTATTCTTTAGGTCCAATTATTGTTTATATAATTTCTAACCGATAAATGATAATTATAGATATTGTTTATATATTTCCTAACTAAATTCATTTTATTACTTTACAAATTTCATAATGTTATTAAAATTCTTATGCTTATGTTTTTCTTTTATATTCGTACTAAAGAAAATTCAATTCATTCATGATTTTATTATTATTATTATTATTATTATTATTATTATTATTATTATTATTATTATTATTACCTCCATGTTAAATGTATTATCAGTAATATGTAGTTCTAAAATTAGGATGTTACACAAATAAAACTACATAAAAGATAACTGGCTTATAACCTAACGCTATTTAGAAATTATCTACCAAACTGTATAAAATACTTTTATTATTATTGTTGTTGTTGTTGTTAGTATTATTATCATTTTGCATCATATGTTAACTATATTTATTTTTTTTCAACCCGTGTAATACACGGGATTGTAACCTAGTTTATATACTAAATAATAAAACATTATATCTTTAAAAACTTTCTTTATTGCACGGGTTGAATAAATATAATCTTATATATTAAATAAAAAAAGTTATATATATAAGAACCATATTGTACGGGTTGAATTAATGTAATTTTACATATCAAATAAAAAATATATCTTTAAAACCACATGTATTACACGGGTTGAATAAATGTAATATTATTTACCAAATAATAAAATAATACATCTTTAAAAAACCTCATTTATTACACAAGTTAAATAAATGTAATTTTATATACCAAATAATAAAAAAGTTAGTAAATGTAATTTTGTTTAGTGAAAATAAAATATTTAATATATTAATACAAAGTTTGGTTTTCGTGATAAATAATTTATTTTATTTAAAATGTTTTAAATTAACAATTTACAATTTCGGATAATATTTTATTAGAAAAATAGAAGAATGGTATTCGAAATTTAAAGCAGGATAAAATTTAATATTAGCTCATTATTCATTTATTTATTTAATTAATATAAGATAAGTTTGGAAGTGAGGCGAGAAAATTATAAAATAAATACCTATAATGAACGACATCTGTCACACATTAATGTTTTATTATATAGTATAGTATAGTATAGATAAAAATTTAGATTGATATAAATAGATTATTTTGTTGTAGCAAAATTTGTTAACGAAGTCTCAAGAAATTTAACCCATTATTTAAAACTCCGTAAATGTATAAATGATAAATAATATTAGTTAGAGTAAATTACGATTTTGGCCCGTGTGGTTATATCACTTTTACTTTTTTAGCCCGAAAAAGAATTTATTAACATCTGAGCTCCATAAAAGGTAGAAAATCAAATCATATGATGCAACCAATAAAAAAATTAGCTAATTAATATCGTCATGATAATATGCTTTTTTAGTTTAGTTTTTTTTTTTTTTTTGGTAATTATCGATCAATTTAATATTTGTTAATTAACAAAATGTTTTGATGTATAAGGTAATTATCGATCAAGTAAATTAACTTTAAAAATTCGGATTAAATATTTCAGTTCAAGTGGAGAAACATCAATAAGGATTACCATGTGACATCTAATTTTTCTTTTTTAATATTTCCTATCTGTACATTTACCAATTGGGGGAATAGTGTCAGACAGCTGCCTGACACTCCCCTGTTGGACTAACACGTTTATTATTTTATATTCATTTTAAAATTACGTTTTGCCCCCAACTGAAAATAAAATTACACTTTTTGTCCCCAGCTCAAAATTACGACTTTGCCTTGCACTCCCCAATTGGGCCAACCAGTTTATTATTTTATATCCATTCTAAAATTACGTTTTTGCCCCTCTTTTGCCCTCAACTAAGAATTACTTTTTCGCCCCCAGTTCAAAATAAAATTCTGTTTTTGCCCCCAACTAAAAATTACGATTTTGCTCTCTGTTCAAAAATGTGATTTTCCCCGTTTAAAAAATTGTGACTTCGCACTCAATTCAAAATTACGTTTTTTCCACAGTTCAAAATAAAATTATGTTTTTGCCCCAACTCAAAATTACGATTTTGCCATCGGTTCAAAATAAAATTGTGCTTTTGTCTCCAGCTTAAAATTACGATTGTGCCCTTAGTTCAAATTTATATTACGCTGTTACCCCAAGTTCAAAATTACGAATTTGCCCCTGTGAAAGTTTACAACTTTGCCCCTGGTTCAAATTTACGGTACTGCCATAACCTTAGCTTTTGGCAAATTACGATTTTACCCCAGTCAAAAAATACAACTTTTCCTCAGTTAAAAATTACAATATTGTCATTGTTTTAGTTTTTTTTTTAAATATAAAAGTGTTTTGTTTTAATTGGTTGACTCGATTTAATTGTTTTTCGCGTCAATGAGCTGCCTAACACTCGCTCATTATTCGGCCATCACCCCGCAACACGGACGGAGCATCAGCTAATTTCTTACATATACCAATAATAACACTTTTTTTAAGTTTCCTGCACATAAAATGAATCCAAAATATGTGTATGTACATTTGGTGGTTTTTGTCCTTTCCTTTCAGAAATTACGGATTTGGTTTTACTATTTTTCAAACTTTAACGCATTTTTGTCCTTAGGGATTAAAAATGTTAATCTCATATGAGATAACCATTTTACCCTTGCTATTTACTAATTACTAATAAAAACTAGTGTTGTAATATTTGGTCTAGGCGAGTGAATACTCGATCATCAGTAGAGTGCCTAAGAACTTTTCATCTACTCAGCCACCGTTACTCATGTTGGTGCATAAATGTCTGTTAACTTCGTCTTTATCAAGTCTAACGTCTAGATAGGATAAACCAGTGCTCAGCAGGATAGAAAATTAGGTTTTGTATGTAAATGAGGCATTTCGCACGAAATGGATGGAACCATTTCGTATGAAATGAAACCTCTATATATAGGGGAGCATGGTTGTCATTTGTAAGGTTCGGGATTTCAGAGCCGAGGTGCTGCCAGCTTGTCAAACGATCTGTAAATCTTTGAAATCAATAAAAAGAAGATAATTAGGGAGAATCAAGCTGTAATCAAGTCTATATCATTGATTCCGCCTTTGATATGGATTGAAAACTCTTCTGATTGACTCATTCGGGTCATACGACGATCCAACAACTCAGAATCGGTTCAAGACGGTCAACCTCGGTCAAGTCACCGAGTACTCAGCCATTCCTCATAATCGGTCAGAGACGATGATTTCTGCAACATGTATTTGAACAAGTTTTTCTTTGAACGACATTTATTTCAACATGTTTCATTTTGATTTTGATTTACATTGATATTCCCATATTTTTTTATAGATATTATTAAAATTTTGATAATTGCTGTATGTACAATTTTCCGAAAATAAATTCTCTTTAATTTACCATGTTTCCTCGACTAGGTCGAGTACTTGTAACCCCCACTCGATCGAGGGGGGAGTCTAACTACTTCTACAACACTAAAAAGAGAGAAGTAAAAAAATATAAATATCTCCCATGCTTCTTGCTTTTTCTTCATTAGCTTTTGGCATCTAAACTCAAGAAAAAGACGAAGACAAGCATAAACAAAATCAGAATGATAAAAAAATTAAATACACTTAACAAAGTAAAAGAAATAGATGATTAGAGCATATTTTTATCGAAAAACAAAAGGAATCACATCAAACCATTTATGATAGTTTATTTTATTTTATACTAGGTTAGAAACCCGTGTATTACACGGGTTGATTAAATATATTTTTATATAATAAAAAAGTTACATCTTTAATTACCCGTGTATAACATGAGTTGAATAAGCACGTGTACTACACGACTTGAATAAATATAATGTAATCAGTTAACACACACAGTCGTCAAAATACGTTTTTGGTAAAAAGAACTTTGAGTTTGATATACTATTTACATATTAGAACATTTTACTTTGTTTTTTTTATTTTTCTATTATTAGGTTATAAACTTGTGTATTACAAAAGTCCATTAAATCCACTTATTTCTTCTTTTCCTATTCATGACCCATTGCTTTGTACCTAAATATTAGTTTTTATTCTTCCCTACTTAATACATGTAATCTCAATCAAGTAATCAAAACTAAAGAGGAAAACAATTACAAAAAATGATATGCACTTTTCAATTTGAATTCACATACAGAACTAACATGAGGCTATCAACCTGCAAATATGGCTTGTTTGGCATTTAGTCAGTGAAACGCGGGTTGGATCTCTCCTCCGAGTGGATGTTGATAGCTCGGAATGAAAAGGGGCTTGCTCCATGTGAATGGCCCCATAAATTTAAGAGATCCAATTGTGTTTGAACTACATCTCCGTTGAAAACAGAGGCAATTTTGATTGGGTTTCAGGCAGTTTTGCGTTTGCACCACATCCCTATTCCATTTTGCGAGTCAGTTGATGTCGGTCATCAAACGATAGTGGGATCCTCACATGTTAGGCATGTGAGGGAAATAAACTGAGATAATTAACTTGGTTAGTCATAAAGGATTAAACCAATAACAAAAATAAACTTAAAGGATGTTTTTAGCAAGTTTTAAACATTAAGGCTGAAACTTGCAAGTTTGAGGAAACATAAAGGACGTTTTGTACAATTTACTCGCAAAATAATAAACTAAAGATAAGTATAAAGATTATATTAGAACATAAATATAAATATAGAGATATAGTTATAGATAAACGTCGACTTAAAATATGGGATAACTTGATAATTATTTTAAAACTTGTAATTTTTAAGATAAAAATAAAGATAAATATATGGCAAGAAAACTAAAAAATAGATATCTCTCGTATCGACATGTGTCCATCAATTGGTTTCTTTTATTATATGTATAGATTTTTCATATTTTATATTGTTCTTCAATTAGAAAAATCAAGAAATGTATAAGCATTCAAATTAGAAAGCATAATCAAAGAACAAGAAGATTACTCCAAATTAGAGTATAAAGTGTAAACAACAAGATCAATTCAAATCAAATACAAAATTACAAGACTTTGTAGGTTTTGTTCTTTGTTGGTGAAATTATTTCCAATAAGAAGTGTTGATGTTAGAGTTAATTCATTAGAGTCGTCAAAATCAACACGTAACTATTTGTGATGTTAGAATTAATTCATTAAAGTTGTCAAAATCAACAAGTAAAACCTTTTAGTTTCGTCTATCCAACAACCGGAAGCTCTCTCTATCTACGGAAAGCTCTTCTAGCGTAGGAGAAAAAAAATATTATTACTTATCAAGATTGATTTTCCAAGGCCTATGATTCTTTAATCTAGGATTATTAGGTTTCTATTATAGAACATATGGGTTTTGATGCTACTTAGATTGGAGCCCATACCTATATAAAGGATTTTGAAATAGAATTGTTGATTAATGGTTTTTAAGGGTTCTAGAGAGAGATAAAGTCTTAGTGAGAGAAACCACCAAAGTGTAGGATTGTGGGTTTGAATCTGAATCCAATTCGTTGAAAGTGCATTGTCTGTCGTGTGTTCTTTACGGTTTTCTGTTACATCGTTTTGCATGCCCACGATAGGTGTTGTTCAAGAGATTTTTGCTCACTTTCATCATAGATCAGTTATCTCGTGTTAGATCCGTGATTCAAGGGATTTACAAATGGGCAGATTACCGACTAGAGTTAATTTGAGCAACAAAGCTTGGATATTTCATCTTTACTAAATATCCAATAAATGTGGAGACTTTTAGTCATATTTTAGCCGATAATGCTATTATGGTGAATACTTGGATATCAATTTCTAAGTGGCTTGAAATTGCTCTCCCCTCTTCTATTAGATCGGGGTCGACTGCATATTTTGTGGAATCAATGCATTCATCTAAACTAAAGTGAAGAAAAAATGATAGATGTTATTTATATGACGACTTGGTGGATTATTTGAAGAACGCGGAATGACACGATCTTTAACTTAAGCAAGAAGAAGAAAGATTGCATTTTTATGGATTGCTAATTTTTCTTTTTTTGTGGTTTATGAATAGTAATCGTAAGGTTGACATTAGTTGAGTTGAGTGGTTTAAACATTCAACATTTTAATTAATGATGTAATTTATTAATTCTCGGCCTAAATTAGGTTTTTCTTGTCGGATCTCATATATATTTATATAAAAAAAATAACCTCCTAATTAAAGTCCGTGACAAGGTAATTTCCTAATTGTTACTCCAACTATCGATGATTCTTGGGTTTTCTAGTTTGTTATATTCTACATGGTTAGAATATGTTAAGTCAACTGGGAGCTTGTGATGGCAACTCGGGCATTAGTTTAAGAGCCTGGGCCACTTGAGAATATAACTAGAGTGATAGATGTGCTTTCATGGCATCTCAAGTGCTTCAGATCTTCTAAGGACAAATGTTTCTTCGCGATCTTTGTAGACACAATCACCAAATCGTTTGAGAGCAAACTTCTGTGATGAAGATGAAGAAAGGAACGTTGACAAATTTAGGTTCTTAATTATGTTTCTTTTTGTTTTTTTAGCGATAAGGATAAAATTGTCATCTTGCATGAATTTATTATGTATTTAACGCTTGTTAGTGAAAATGACCAAACATGTTTGGTTTGAAAAATTCTGAGAATCAAATCCATAATTTCTTAAAAGGAAAGGATAAAACAATAAAACGTACATACAACACGGATCATTCTTGCATTTTACTTTTTTATGTAAAGAGAACATTGAGACTAAAATATGAACCTTTCAGAACTCATTCATGTTATGGAGAATCATATATAATTTTTTTCTGTATATTAAAAATACTATTTAGACGGTAAAAATGTAAACCTTTCAAGATTTCTCCACTATAAACAATTTTTTCCACAAAAATATGACATCACATTTGATGATATCTAAAATTAAGTTGAATTTTCAAGTTGAATATGAAGTTGACTTTTCTATATATTTACAATAACTACTTCAAAATTCTCACCTATTAATAACAAAAATTCTTATTTATTTGTTTTTTACAATATATAAGCAATTTCATTAATTAAATTTGGGTATCCGGTTTTAATTATTCAGTATCACATCTAGATTTTGAATTTGAAACACCATACAAAAATAAAAAGATAATAATGAAATAACAATTAAAAAAAAGTGTCATAAAACTTATAAATAGAGTTGGACCATAGAAGTAAAGAACAAGATTTTGAATTTGAAACACCATACAAATTAAATAAAAATAATAATGAAATAACAATTAAAAAAAAGTGTCATAAAACTTATAAATAGAGTTGGACCATAGAAGTAAAGAACAGGAGTTGTATGCACATGGGAAATTAAAGATTGAAATTGATTTAGAAGCAACCCCACACTAGACTAGATATATCATTAGGATTAGGCGTCTTTTATGTGATGTACCCATGGGTTTTTAATTTCTAATCGATGGTCCTGTTTACTGTTGCTTCCTTTAATGCACAAGCTTCCACTACCACTATCTAATTTACACCGTCACCTCTCATATGTTTCCAAAATGTCTCAATACTAAAGAGACATACATGTGACATTTGTCTGTCGGTTTTTATCTCAACAAACAGTTAAAAACTGCTTGCTCAGGTAGTAGTAATTAACTCATCATCAGATAATCAAATAATTGAAAAAACCGACAGTTCAAAAATATCTTTTTTTGTCCCTAAGACGTTTTGTATTGGGGCGTTTTCCACCTCCAAAACGCCACTTTACACCATGATACACCACCCCCTTGGCGTTTTCATGGCGTGAAAGGGGTTAGGCATTTTCTTCTTAACGTCTATTTCCACACGCAAACTCATGGTAGAAAGGGCTTGAACCATTAGACCATTTGTTTAACGTCACATAACACAAAACTCCCTCAAAGAGCTTGAACCATTACACATGATCTAAGGAGACATTTATATGGTTAACCTTATGTATTTTAGAAGGGCTCCTAATCTGCTTCTATAAGCTACCTACACTTACAGCTTGAAGGATTTGAACTCTCATCTTCGATAGAAGAGAGACACTTTTGCACTAGGGATGAGTATTTGGTACTAGGTACCGGTACCAAACCGGTATCAAATTTCCCGTACTGATTTTTTTCGGTACTGGTACCCACGTTTTAGCATTTTCGGTACCAGTACCGACGTTTTAGCATTTTCGGTACTGGTAAAGTACCTTTTTTTTACCTTTAAATACCGGTACCGTACCGTATCGAACATTTTCGATACCGATGCCCACTTTTGACGATTTTCAATACCGGTACCAGTTCGGTACGGTCCCAGTACCACGCTCGCTCATCCCTACTTAGCACTACACCCTATACCTCGGAGACATTTTGATGGTTAGATAGTGTAATTCACAATCAAAGGGTTTGGGAGAGTTCAAAACTTGCAAGGTGTAAGGTGTGGTGTAATTATCCTAAAAATCTAGAAATTGATGTTAAAAAAGAAAGTATTATTTTTATATAATTGGATTTTATGATTCAGTGATACTTATATGTGCGTAAATAACTAAAAAAACTAAACCGCAGATTTTGTCTGAAGTTTTTTTTTTTCTTTTTGTGTATGTATCTTTGGTGCTAGCTACTGGCTAGGTGATAATAAATTCTATTTTGTTGGCCGTTCAAAAAAAATGTTGAAATTAATCTTTTATGTTTTATATATAATATACTATTATATGTAGAGAAAGTGTGCTTTTAGTAAATTCATTGTTCCATGATTCTCCTTTATAAATCAACGGTTATGTTTTTTTTATTAACTGAACCACCTTTCTTAATAAGTGCTTCCGTAGTGGGGCGCTTTCCCCGTTCATCGCGCCGCCAAAACGCCGGCAACACGAAAACGTGGGGCGCTATCAAGGAGAAATGGGGGAGTGGCGCGAGATTTTTAGCGGCGTGATGGTGAAGGATTTTGAAAAATGGACCAATCACAAACAAGCAAGGTTTTTTTAATTAATTAATAAAATTGAAAATTAAGAATTAGGTAATGATGGGTAGGGGCTTTATGACTACGGGCTCTAGTGATATAACGCCCCATAAAGCCCCCGTGTGACGTGGCATGACATGTGTCGCATAACGCCCCACAAAGGGCTTTATGACTACGGATGGCGTAAGCGAAGTAACAAAACTGTTTGGATTGGAACAGAAGAGGTCAACTATGCAAAACTAAAAACCAAAATATTGGTTATAGGTTCACTTTCGGACATAACCTCTAGGCCTTAACATGCTTGTATGTGAAGCTCGTTTCTTGTTAAAATTGCCTCCATTGTACATACAGACTTTTGCCAGAAACATGCGAGGCTATGAGGATGAAGCATAGTTATGTAACTAAAATGCCTTACAATAGCTTGATTAAGGTCTACCTGCAAAATTTCAAAGAATTGGCATTTCAGTAAAAGCAGGCTTGAACAGCACATCCAAGATCTGTAACTGCTAATGGACTTGAGTCAAGGACTAATATATAACAAGAAAAAATCAAACATAAATTCACACCCGATAGCCATAGGAAAAAGCGTTTATTTACTTGAAATATCACTTTTGGTATGATACATTTCTAAGAAAATGTTTTTCAAAACACTAATAGTTTCTGTGTCTCTGTAGTTTGTACCCTTCGTTAATCTAAACTAGTTCTAGAGAACAATAAGCAAATGTCATATAAAGCTCGATAAATCGTACAATTGTTTTCTGACTTGTTGATACTGTTTTAGAAAAACGGACATGTTCTGCTAAGCTTTTTGTTACTTACAGACAATAACTTAAAACAAAATGGGTTAATGACTTCAAGTAGCAAAAAAAAAGCTAATACTTGCAAATTGTAACCTGATCACAGGTTTTGACTATTGTCAACGAAGACATGCTCGAAAACATCAAAATTCAATTGAAAAATCTCATCTTGGTTAAAAATTTTGAAGTCAGATATCTTATCTTGCTTAGAATCGTAGAAGGCGACTACAAACAATGAAACTTAAAGTTGATTTAGGAATTTTGAGGAGGCCTAGTAGGAATTCTCAAAGGGGCCTATTGGGCGGTTTTGATGGGCACAAAATTTTCCTGGATAAAATTACATTAGTGGGGGGCACCCAATGTGCATCCGGCCTTCCCCCCATGTACACATGACATGCGTATATTATAGTACACAAGTGGAGAATTATATATGTAGTTGATAGCATGATCTAAACAGCAAATGAACCATGAAGGACTGGAATCCTTGGAAAAAACGTAGAGTATGTAGCTACATTGCTTACATTTATATAGACGCATAGCGTTTAAAAGCACTAGACTGTTAAAACAGAAGAAAGCCTAGGACATGAGGTGTCCTGATGCGCAAACACGCCTCTTTGGAATGCCCAAAAAGTTGCACGCCTTTCCTCACTTCATGTACCCCTTGCACCTTTCCTAACCAGATGGGATTAAAATTTCGCCTTGATATGCCTCGTGCTTAGGCACACTTTATAAAACAAAAGCCGATATACTAAAACTTTTGGTGTCAATTATGTCAAGTTGGCTGGTTGTATTGTAGAAGACATCAACGCTAACCAAAACACATATAAAATCATGTAAGCCGTTTATCTACATGAACCAAACATGTTGACGGGTTGTAAACACGTTAAATTGGCCATAAACGTGTTGATTGGTAGTCTAATTAAATGGGTCATAAACGAATTGGTAGGTTGAACTGATATTTTTTATTCTAATTTTAAAACTATTCGTCCTGTTCAATTAAACAGGTTCAACTATCAACCCAAACATGCTCTGATTATTAAAAACATTAGAAAAGACAAGCCAAAACCTGATTATCATGTTGTTTAAGGAACTACCACTACTATAAAACTTTGTTGCCTTTTTCTAGGCAGATAAATCAAATAGAACATCATTTTTGCATAAAAAATTCCTTGTATACTGTAAGCAAAGAGGTTCTCAAAACTACAAAAGCTTGGAATAATACATGCCTGACTGGCTAAAGTATCTCTAACGCAACTGACATAAAAGTATGTGCATATGCATACATATGGTGTGAATTCGATGATCATATAATGACATGAAAACCCTAGACTAAAATTAGATGGATGCAGCACCAGAGTTAATAGTATACTTATGAATTCAATAAATGCCTGGTTCCATTGCATTTGAGGGTCTCATTAGTAGACGGATGTGAAGTGACGATGAATGAAAGCAAGGGTTAGAGTCGTTGGGCACTTCCTTTCCTTTTTAGATACAACAAGACTGGATAATCTAAGGCTCAATCTATATGCACACCAAGTGTCTATTAGACAACCGCCATCATACGACTCGCATCACATAGACCTATATGAGTTGTATAGGGTTGGCCTTAAACAACACAGACTGATGGCGGCTGGTCGTATACGACCCATATAGAGCTATACGATCGTATACGGCCCAAATGAATTTTTTGTGTTCAAAGTTGGCAAATGTAGGTGTTTAATTTTTTTTTAAATATTAACTATATGTTTTGTATTTTATCGATATTATATTGTGCCGTATCGTGTTGTATCATATTGTGTCGTCTCGTGTCTTATTGTATCATGTCTAATCGTATCATATTGTGTTATATCATATTGTGTCGTATCGTGTCGTATCGTACTGTGTCGTATATTTTTTAAATATTAATTCTAAACAGTTTATACGCATTGTATTGAATCACTACGTGTTGTATTTTATCATTATCTTTCGTATCGTATTGTAACATATCGTGTTGTATCGTATTATACATTATACGTAACCAACCAACTATTTCATACATTGTAAATAAACATCACAGATATAAATAAACTAAAACTGCAAATTTGACTAGATAATAAGTTTGTTTATACATAACAAAATCCTAATACATCAAAATGTTAAAATACAAAAAACGACAACAAACTATCCTATGCCAACGGATCCTGACTTGCATCTGACGGCTTCGAATCCTAACCAGCGCTTGACAGGTGCGGAGCCTCCGCCAGCAGACATTGATCGTCCGGATACACTCGGTGCGTGGTATCGAACGGACCTAGCAACTAGCGAATGTCACCGCATCAATATCCCCCTGAATCACTCGTAACGAAAGGTCCTTATTACGGGCGTGGTGGTGGTTTATCCGGCGCTGTAACCGGTCCTCCATCTCCTATAATGTTGTCGCAATAGTTGAAGGCAAATCAACGTAAACATGGGGGTACTAGGGCACCCCCTGTGGCAAC
Organism: Helianthus annuus; assembly: GCF_002127325.2. Taxonomy (NCBI): domain Eukaryota; kingdom Viridiplantae; phylum Streptophyta; class Magnoliopsida; order Asterales; family Asteraceae; genus Helianthus; species Helianthus annuus. The sequence continues at coordinate 158,048,507 of NC_035441.2, read as the reverse complement.
GGCAGTGGTGGTAGTGGTGGGAGCTGAATGTCGACCAGAGGGTCATCCTAAGCGCCAACCTCATCGACGGGCTCGCCCCGCTCCACAACAGGAGGTATGACCTTCGACAACTGCTGGGGGATAAAAATGTGACTGTGGCTATTGCGGAAGCGAATTACAATCCTCGGATAGTCGTGTGTAACATGCATGCTGATCAGCATCTTCCGACATAATCTCATCAGAAGAATCAGATCAGCCGTAAGGTTGTCGCTGTCCGGATGGAGGCCCAAGTGATGGGCAATCATGGTGATATACGTCCCTCCATACAACGCCGACCACTCTTCCCGGGGATGCGCTGATGCGAACCACTCGGCAATTCACTGATGGGTAGGGCTGCAAATGAACCAAACGTTCGGTGAACAGTTCGTGAACCGTTCGACGGGAAGTTCGTTTGTGTTCGTTCGTTTATTAAACAAACAAACACGAACAAGAAATTTCATTCGTTAAACTAAACGAACGAACATGGACAGAAGTCGTGTTCGTTCATTTATGTTCGTGAATGTTCGGTAACGTGTTCGATTGTGTTCGATAGTTCGTTAGTGTTTTTAGTTTCTATATTTATCTATATACTTTAAAATTCCGACAAATAAAATACTTAATAAGTGTCATTGTATTATATATCCTGCTCATGAATGTTTGTTTGTGCTTGTTTGCTTCCATTTCTGTTCATGAACATTAGTTTGTACCCATTCGTGTGCATCAACGTTCATTTTCGTTCGTTTCCTAAAATTAACAAACAAACGTAAACGAACACGAACAAGTTCATTTCCTTAACAAATGAACACAAACATAAAATCCCGTTCGATAAGTGTTCATGAACAGTTCGTGAACACATATATTTCTTAACAAACGAACACGAACAAGGTCTTGTTCGTGTTCGTTCAGTTCGTTTACAGCCCTACTGATGGGTAGTCTATGTTGATCAGTTCTGTTTTAAACATAATGGGAAACATGAATCACATACGTGTTACAGCAGACAGGCCAGCAGAGAATCCAGTCAAAGATGCAGCCATTGAGTTTGACATACTTGTCAGGATGATCTGGTTCCTCCTTAGGGTGTAAGGTTATGATGGTGATGAACCGAAACTAGGGAGGTTTCGGTTAGGGAGAGAGAGCCGAATTTGATGTTATGATTATTGAGTTGTGTGTCTAACCCTTTATCTCTCTAGTAATCTCCTTATATATACACCCAAGAGGAAACCTAATTAGTTAATAAGGGTAATATGGTCCATCAACAATTACCAACTAATTATTAATAGGTTATTAATATATTTTGATCTATATAATATAAATGATTATAATGGCTACAAGATTAAATATTATAATAATAATATATTTAATCTCAGATTCTCCCACTTAGCCGAGTAATCATGTATCATGAGTATTTGATGAGCCTGGCCAGGAGTTAACACTCATTTTAGCCTTAAACCAAGAACTATAGCAGAGAAATACAGCCGTTGAATCATCATTCGACTCAGGACCCCCATTAGTCATACTATAGCCTCAATTTAAAACCTAATAGTTACGATCAAAATACGCACAAGCCCTTTAGCGTCTGATTTGTATTTATATTTGTCTATATGTCATTACACCGGCAGAACATATGCTAGAGACATACAAAATCAAACTGAGGAAATTTTATTAATTAAAACATAAGCTCGTACAATATGCCATTAAATAAGGTCTTTAGTAAGTCCCATATTCGATACATGTTCTTCGAAAACTTTAGGTGTCACACCCCAACCGATGGTGGAATCATCGGGGCATGGCACTGAGCGAAACAGATTGTCCAGAAGTTTCCACAACAACTATCATTACTATTTAGTTTAAATAATACGTCCCATACCGTATCCCAAATAATAAAACAAGTTATTACAGATAAGCATCTAGTCAAATATACTGTTCGGACAACTCAGATTTAAATAAATAAAAATATAAATATTGTTCAAATGCCTCTAGAGACTCGATCTGCAAGATCTACAAACAACTATGCTCTAGACGCTTATTTCTAGCTCGCCTTCCTAGCAGATAAGCATCCTAATTACCTGTCACATACGTTAAAATAAAGTCAATACATGAAATGTAAAGGTGAGCATACAAGTTTGATAATATCATAATATAGTTCGAAATAGTTTACGCATAACCAGCACGTACACAGAGGAAAACGAAGCATGTTAATTATCGACATGGATCTATCGATACCAGTGACTACGAGTTGACTGTCCAAGACAGTTCGCAATACATGATTACCACCGTAATCCATGCAAGTAATTGTCCTTAACAACCCCCGTGTGAACGGGTGCTGAGTCCAAACTATAGTACTACGTCGTTAAGGCAGGTAGACAACATTCCACGTGTAAACATAACAACAAGCATTCATTTAGTCACGTAATACATGCAGAACGGTTAGCGTTTAAATAATTGAGTAGTGTGTTCGATAGTGATTTAGATAAGTAACGTATGTAACACCCAAAAGTGCTAAAGCAAAAAGGGTTCGAGTATACTCACAACGATTGATTGATGGATTGAAGGGAGCGCTTGAGAGTAGGGTTAGGCTGAATAGTTCGATAGTATAACGATGAGTAACGCGTGAAAATGGAAACAAGTGATGATGGGTCGAACAGCCTGGTCGATCGAACGGTAGGTTCGATCGAACGGGTTGTTCGTTCGGTTAGGCAGTCCGTTCGGACAGCCTGTTCGATCGGCCGGTAGGCTCGATTGGTTGGACTGTTCGAGTGGATTGTTTCTTCCTTTGAGTAGGATGTGTTTGTGTATGATGGCTTGTCCTTTTGAAGTTTTCGTTGTAGTATTTGAGAACATTGAAGTGTTCTTACCTTTCAGGTCGATCGATCGAACGGGCTGTTCGATCGGCCGGCTTAACCGATCGGTTAGACACTTCAGTAGTAGTCCCCCATCAGGACTGATCGATTAAGTGTTGAAGCATAGTATCTCATGATCCGAAGAGTAATTCAACCCAAACCGTAGTTCGATCGAACAGCACTTCGTTCAATACTAGACTTCATGAAATTGTTAAAGTGTGGGGCCATGTGCTAGCCGATCGGCTGACATGTCTGATCGGTTGGGCTGTTCGTTCGAACAGCCTGTTCGATCGGTCAGCATCCTGACCTGGTCGGCCTGTTCGTCTAATGCTTGGCTGTTCCGATTGTTTGACGTTATATCGAGGTATTTTGACAACGAGCTGAATCATGGAACTTTCGTTCTTACTTGTCTCTCCTGCTCGGACAGGAATCACCCAAGTCCGGCCGGTGAAAGGTTCGGAACGGTAGTTTAACGTTTAACCCGGAATCGGTGAACCTCGTAGATAGAACCCGAATCTTGAACCACACAACCATTAGAATGTTTAGTGAGTTGGCTCAAGCTCCGTTTCTACCGGTTTGAAGGCATTGAGTGTAAAAGAGTTGAAAGAAAGTTGGAAATCATTCTTTCAATCCTTCACACCATGTAAATGTTCAGATCTGTGATAGATCTTAGTTTGTTTTTGTGGAAATTGGCTAGATCCAAGTGATTCTTGGTAGATTGAGGCCGAAACATGATGTTCTTGAAGAACACCATGATGACATCATCCTAGAATACTTAGATCTTGATGATTTCATGGTTAGAATTCAAGATTCGAAAGATAGAAAGGTGTAGGAGCATGTATTGATCAAGAAAGTACAAGATTTAGGATGAAATCTTACCGGGATTAAGAGAAATCTGAGAAAAGAAGGGGAGCACGAGCTGGTCGGTCAGAGGGTTTCCAAAAGTGGAAAGAATGACAATGACAGGCCTATTTATAGGCTTCCAAAAGGGGAAAGGGCTGGCTGATCGGCCAGGCATCCTGATCGGACAGCCTGCTCGATCGGACAGTCCGTCCGATCGGCTGGGCTATTCGATCAGCTAGGAGCCTGATCGATCAACAGCCTGCGTTGAGCGTTTGGTGCGACGATTTCTGATATTTCGATTTCGATTGAAGGTGGTACGAATACGATAGAGTTTCCTATTCAAATTACTTTTAATCCCAACTACTATATCTACATACAAGCATCTACATTCCATATTCGATTTCGATTTCGATTGAACTCGATTGAGTTTTGAGTTTCGATCCGATTGATCACCACACCTAACATAAAGTAAACACGCACAGGTAACACATAAGGCACACACACACGTATAATAACACCAAATTCGCATAATTCGAGTTTCGAGTTCGATTGATGATTCGATTAGCTTGATTATTGGTTGATTAACTTTATCGCATTGTTACTTCCTACTTATTCACTGTCGTAAAGCGTTTCGCATCGATTAAACATTCGATTACTTCGATTTCTTTTGATTAACAACACTTACTCCACATATACACTTAAAACATAAAATAGACTAATTACAATCAAAGAAGTCAAACTTGACTTGGACTTGACTTTGACTTTGACATTCGAAAACAGGGGGTGTTACATTAGGTGGGAGACCTTTAGTCATTGGATCCGCAAGCATATCTTTAGTACTAATATACTCAATACAAAGATGATTTTCCTCAACTCGTTCACGTACGAACAAATATTTTGTATCGAGATATAAACCAGCTCCAGTCGAACTGTTACTGTTCGAGAAACTAACGGCAGCTGAGTCATCACAGTAAAGCTTCAATGATCTAGAAATGGAATTAACGATTTTGAGTCCAGTGATCAGATTTCTAAGCAACATTCCATGACAGGTTGCATTGTAAACAGCAATGTATTCTGCCATCATTGTGGAAGTTGTGGTTAACTGTTGTTTATTGTAACACCTCGAAAAATTTCGTCCAATAATGTCTTGACACGTGTCATAAGGTTCCGTTATGTGAAAACATACTTTAGAGGGACTAAAAGTGACAAACAGTGAAAACTATGGAACGTAAGGGTCTAAAGTGTCAACAATGGATAAATAGACTCTATGATAACCCCACATAATGTTTATAACCTTAAACGGATGGTTCATGGATCATACGACGCGGAAATTGCACAAAAGTGAAGTATTGTAAACTATAGGGGCCAAAAGTGTCAACATGTTTAATTTATACCTCTGAGTGAACTTTTGGCAGACCCGAAGCTTTGTATAGCTAAAATATACTCACTAGAATATGTGGTAAAAATTTCATGAAGTTTCGTCAACGTATGAGAAAGTTATGGCCAAAACCGTACTTAAGGGACTAAAAGCGTCAACGTCGAATTTCAGGGCTTTTCGGTTGAGCGCAAAGTTATCCGAGGACATTACCATGTTGGTAAAAGTCCTAAGGTTCTTAAAAACCAAGTTTGGGGGTTTACGGGTCGAGAAAAATAGCCGAAACATCGCGTACAAGTTCAGGGGTCAAAGCTGTCAATACACGAAAGTTGTTTGGCTGAAACAGGGGTCAGGCGACCCGCCTGGGAAAGCCCAAGCGGGCCGCGTGGGTTGCCCAGCGACAGAAAACGTATTTGGGGCTGATTTGAGTCCGAATTCGAGTTGGATACAGTTGTTTGCACCTCCTCTTGCACCAATAACCTTTCATGCAAGCCTACTACTACAGTAAACCTCAATTACCTGCTTTAAATCCGAATTTGCATCCATTTCTTGAGCATTTTCATAGTAAGCAAGGAGCTCTCTATCAAGAACCTTCAAGGCAAGACTTCTGGAGCTAAACTGATCATCAAGGCCGACTTCTAGTGTCCACTAAACATCTTTAGGACCATTGTAAGCCTTCAATTCGTTCTTTAATCCGTTTTTATAGTGATTATTGCTAAAAGTCAAACTGGGTGTTCATAACCTTTGACTTTCTGATTAAACGGATTTCTTTCAGTAATTTCTCGTATTGAAACTTGTTATAGATTGGTATTTATGTGGGAAACAAACCCTCTAAAGGTTACTAACTGATTCCCACTACATGCATGCTTAATGTCGAGTCAAACCTATTTCTAAAAAGTCAACAGAAGCGATTTTGTGAAAAAATGATATGATTAATGATATAGATGACATGCAACCTGATTGATCATTAAAAATAACTTGTAATACATATAAGAATGTGTTTTAATCATCATCAACTCGACGATCCATAGTATAGCCACGAATCGGAACCGAAAGTCTTGTAAAACGATTATTTCGTAGACTATCGATTCGGATTCGTACATGCATGTACAAGATCTGTATTGGAAAGTATTTTTGACTATTTATATTTTAGTTAAACTTTCTGGAATTTTCTTTGATTGAGTCTATGCTTAGCCTATTCGAATGCATGTTTCCGGTTTATGCATAAAGTTGACTATTTTGCCCTTTTTGATTTAAAACGGGATTTTTGGAAAAGTGAAAGGATAGAAATCTTTATTTTTATTATATAAACTTGCACCGAAAGTTTCGGATCAGTTGGTGGTCCAGATTGTGAGTTATGGCCATTAGCGTAAAACTATATTATAAATTTACATAAACGGTCCTTTTCGCATAGAACCCGTTTCTGGCCACGTTTTGATGCAAAACTTTTTACCAACAGAAGTAATATAATATTCTGGGAATTTTGATGATTTTTAATTAATTTTTGGCTGAACGGATCCTAGATCGCCTAGTCATTTCGGCTTATGTCGGTTTTAACCGTTTTAGCCATAAAATGGGTTTTACACATTCTTTTGACCCGAAACCTTTTTCTACTGATTTTGTATGATGAATAAATTATTATAAGTATTCTGGAAATATAAAAATCTCAGATTTTATTTGAAAACCCGAAAACGCCCTTGAATCGCATATTTAGCGTTTTAACGCATAGTAAAGCGTTATACTTGTTTTAAACATATAAGACCTATACCTACTGATGTGTTTAGCATATTTTCATATAAAAACAGTAAGTATAATATTTTGAAGTCAGGTTTCCAGTTTTGGCATTTTTAGCCCTTGTAAAATTACTAAAATACCCCTACGGTGCATAGTTTGGTTTTAAATGATATATTTGGTATATGGGTCATACCCTACTGATATAATATATTATATTAAGTATATTTACTGTATGAACCAGACCCGAAACTCAGATTTCTAATTTTATCCTTTTATTATCTTTTAAATGACCAAAATGCCCTTCTAAGGCATAAATTGGGTTTAAAACTATTCTGGGCAATATAGAATATAACTTACTGATATGATATCATATTTTAAGCATATTAATTCAGGGAACTTGCATTTGAATCTTTTTGCTACCCGTATCGCCCTTTTCGCGTTCGGTTCGGTTTACGTAACTAGTTTGCGTAAATTGACCGAAACGGGTCAAACGATATCATTTTTATTTCAAAATCCAGAATGTATTTAGTATACCCATATTATACAAGTATTCAAACTTGTCGGGTCTAAATCACATTCTATCCGGTCTTTCGCTTAATCGTGCGTAAACCGTATCATTCCTAAAACTAACCGGTCAAAGCTTAGGCTTAAATAAAAGACCCGTTAGGAATCTAATAGGGTAATTATAAACCTTTGTTCCAGATTAGGAAGCCCGGTAAAAGCTACCACCACTTATCGTTTGTGACTTATACTTGCTCAGGTAAATACATTTTGACTTATTTTCCCTATACGGGCTTGGGGTACGGTATTTAAAATACCGCTTGATCGGGCGCACAAGTCCTGCTCCTTATAGGTGTTCAGTCTTGAATAGCTTGTGCGACTTCGTTTAAACAGTTTTGTCTTACTTAAAAGGCTTTGGGGGGTTGTTGACCGTGTCCCGGATATCCTTGGCATTATCTTACGAGATGGCCACGACCAGAGCACGGGGTGTAGGCGTACACCCGTCGTGTATAACTCTTTAATGTGGTGTGTCAATTAAATCTCTAGCCCGGACAGTAGATCCCGGGCCACCAGAGATATAAGTGCATGTAATTCGTTCACAAGTTTATATTATATAATTATCCCAAGTTAATAAAAATATTTATGCCTTGTGCATTTAAAAAAATTTTAAATCATTTTCAAAATGAGTCAGTCGATTTGTATTTACCAGTGTAAACTGACGTATTTTTCCCAAAAGATTAAGTGCAGGTACTATACGGAAATAGGCTGGCTGTTTCCTAGAGAGCGTCCACAATAGTCTCGCAAACTCGGACGACATTTATCTGATTGAACTATTTATTTCTATTTTTATTTGATCCGCCTGTGGATCCATTTCAACTACTGTGATATTTATTATTACACTTTATTTAAAAGTTGAAATGTTTCTATTCTGCTTCCGCTGTGCATTATTATATTGTGTTGTTTGTCTATGACGATGCCAACTACGTCACTGTACCCCACACCGGGCCCACCGGTGACACGTGGAATATCGGGGTGTGACAGGTTGGTATCAGAGCCAACGCTGAGTGAATTAAACACTAATCTTTTGTGTTTAATCTCAGTTACACAATTGCACATTCCTCGATTTTCGAGTCTAGACGAAGAACTTAGGAAATGTTCGACATTTCGTTTAATTTATTTTTATTTATTATTGCATTGTCTTATATATTTTGTTGTGCAACTTGTTTGACTTTTGACAGGATCAGGATGCCGCCAAGGATGAGAGGTCGTGGAGGATTTCCTACATCGCACGATCATGAGGCTGGTCCCTCGCATAGGCGGGCTCCATCTGCTACACACAACACAGCCGCTAACGACCTTTGGAGGTCTTTTGCCGAGCCTGCTAGGCATTCGGTTTCCGCGAGCACTTCTCCGTCATTACCCCACTCGTTTGGGCCCCATTCGGAGAACGGGCCCCATGGTTCGCATGGATCCTACATACCATTGCACCAGTCACCGCAGCAGTATCCAGCGCCAGCCTACCAGGGTTTGTATAACCCTAATGCTTATGTGGAGGAGCCAGTGGGCCATAACCCACTTGGACAGGAGGACCACTTTTCTGGTGGTCACGAGATGGACGTAGACGAGGAGACGGACCCTTCGCTCCCACCTTCAGGTACACCAAACCACCCGATTGAGATATCGGATGGGTCGCCATACACAGGATCACCATTTAATGGTGTGGACAGCTTCCAGGAGAGGTTCAAGCAGCATGATTGGTACTTCACCCCTAGCCACAACTCTCCGATGCTTCAATCACTCCATGGTACTCCGATGCTCCAGTCGCTCCATGGTTCGCCGGTGCACTCACAGCACCACTCGCAGCAGCAGCAGCTCCAGCAGCAGCCGCCTCTACCGCAGGACCTATCTGAGGCCCTGTGGCGTGACGTGATCACTCCGTCACCACCGCCGCCACCAGTTTTACCTCCTCCGCCTCAGAGGCCGAGGAGGAATGCGCGCATGTCTACGCGCGGAGGGTTTCGCATAGGCACCCCTCCACGTGTTAGTAGCAGCCGCTACACGTCTCTTCCCGGGGAGTCCGAGACAGGGGAGTCTCAGCATCCCGTATCGGAGGTTACTTCTGTTCCGATCCCGCCTCTGCCGCCGCCAGAATTTTGGAGAGCCGATTCCGGCTTATGCTAGTGCCGCTCAGTTCAACCCGTTCGAGCAGGTATTCCCTCAGGGTTATGATTACACGGGAGACCCTTATTGGCAAGCTGTGAACTACAGCTCACTCCCACATAGTGGTCCACTTGGAGACCCTTGGGCTGCTGGCCCATCTACTTTTGGTTACCCTCCGGGTTACCAGCAGCCACCGCAGCCGCAGCCTTACCAGCCGCCGCAGCCGCAGCACTACCAGCCACCACCACCGGCGCCTATGATGTCGCCTCCGCAGGTTCGGGAGATCCTGCAGGGGATTGATAGCATGCGACGCGAGTTTCAGCACAATATGCGAGAGGATCGCCGACGCACCAGTGGCATGTTTAAGAAGGTATTTGATTTGCTCAAGGGTAAGAGCAAGAAGGATCGTTGAATCCTTCGATTATCATATCATGTACTCATGTCCCTGCGTGGACATTTATTCCAGTACTCTACCCCTGCGTGGGTATATCTATCTTTCCCTACCCCTGTGTGGGTATGTTATCCTGTTAACCCCTGCGTGGGTTTGTTTTATTTTATTTTGTTATTGTTGTACTTGTTTAGCCCCTGCGCGGGCCTGTTATTCATGTTATTCATGCTAGTTATGTTATTTCAAAGTCCCGTTTAGGGCAATTATGTACTGGTATTTTATTGGAAATTTAAATGGTTAATTTGAATTTATCATTTTATTTATATGCATGGATATAATATTAAAATAATGGAGAATATCAATTTTTATTTGATTTGCCATTTTATAAGAATCTTAGTAAGGTATAACCTAGCTTGAATGCCTTATTAACAGGCCTGGCTGTGATGGTAAAACCTGGTTGAAAGGATTCAACTCCCTGTTAACATCTGAAGACATGTTAGCATTCCTGGCCAAGCGTGATCTGTAAAATCACACAAGCCACCCTTTTTAATAAATTATCTACAGATTTTATCTGTATACAAGTCTATTAATGACTTGATACCTACGGGTTATGACTATGTCATACAGTGGCAGTTGTGGTCTATGACTCCCTGCCTAGTAAAGAATTATCTACAGATTATATCTGTACACAAGTCTATTAATGGCTTGATACCTACGGGTTATAACTATGTTATATAAAGACAGTTGTGGTTTATGACTCTCTGTCTAGTAAAGGATTATTTGTTTAACTATACAATTTATAGTCCTATAAAAATCTAAATTTATAATTTAGTGATTGTCCTTGTGACTAGGCCTATGGTGCCAATATATATATTTTCATTCCTTGATTGCTAATAAGAGCCTGAATGAAATTTATTAAATTAACTGCTAAGGTTTTTGATACCATGGTTAATAAATCGTCTAGGACGATAATACTGTTAGGTTCTAAATAAGACCTTGTCCTTTATTATAGCTTAAAGCTACGATGGCCAAATCGGAAGAAACCAACAGTCATTCTGGGGAACGCTCAGATAATGCAAAGATTCACGTTACCGGTGCAGAATTGCAAGCACTAATTGATAATGCTGTCGCCAAGGCTATGGATAGGCAGTTCAAAGAATCTAGTGGTACTCAGAGTAGAACCCGCTCAGTGACGCATGTCAAGGCTAAGACTCATTCTGGGGCTCATAGTAAGCCGCCGTCTAAAAAGAGTGAGCCGAAGAAAGCCGAGGATGATAACCATTCCTCCAACCACAGCAGCGTCCCAAAGCAGGAGATTGAGCTGAAGCATGACACGTACAGCAGGTCCTGTACGTACAAATACTTTGTATCTTGCAAGCCCAGAGATTTCACTGGGGAAAAGGGAGCCGTCGATTGTATGACGTGGATCGACGAGATGGACACTGTAGTTGATATCAGCGGGTGTGCTGATAGGGACGTCGTGAAGTACGTGTCCCAGTCATTCAAAGGAGATGCGTTAGCATGGTGGAAGTCACTCCTACAAGCTGCCGGTAAGGCCACACTGTACGGTTTGTCATGGGAACAGTTTGTGGCCCTGATTAAAGAAAACTTCTGTCCGCAGCACGAGGTCGAGCGAATTGAATCGGATTTTGTATCCTTAGTCATGAAGAACCTCGACTGTCAAGCGTATCTTACTACGTTCAACACGCTGTCTCGTTTAGTGCCTTACTTGGAGACCCCGGAGCCGCGTAGGATTGCTCGATTCATTGGGGGTCTGGCACCGGAGATTAAAGCCAGCGTCAAAGCTTCAAGACCTACAACATTTCGATCCGTAGCGGATCTATCCCTCTCCCTCACTCAAGACATGGTTAGATTGAGAGCCATGAAGAGCTCTGAGGAGAACAAACGGAAACGTGAGGATGACACCTCACGAAGATCTGAAAAGCGACATAGAGGGAACAACGACCACAGGAAAGGGTCGGGGTCTAGGAAAAGTGATCATCAGTCGGGTGAGAAACCCAGATGCAAGATTTGTAGGAGACACCACTTTGGGAGGTGTCGGTTTGAAACAAAATCCCAGTCTTCGGAGAAACGATGTGGAATCTGCAAGTCCACGGATCATAAAGCTGTGGATTGCAAGAAGATGAAGGATGCAACGTGTTTTGGTTGCAACGAGAAAGGGCACATTCGGCCCAACTGCCCAAAGTTTGCAAAGAAGGCCGAGGAAGGAAAGAAGACTAATGCGAGAGTCTTCAGGATGGACGCAAAGGAAGCAGTCCTTGACGATAACGTCATTACCGGTACGTTTCTTGTAAACGATATTTTTGCTAGAGTTTTGTTTGATTCGGGGGCTGATAAGTCATTTGTAGATAATAAGTTTTGTAAACTGTTGAACCTTCCTGTTAAAACGTTAAGCATGAAATATGAGGTGGAGTTAGCCGATGGAACCATAGAAACCGCCTCGACTGTTCTAGATGGATGTGTTATATCCATTAGGAATCATTCCTTCCCGTTATCCTTGCTTCCCTTTAAGTTAGCTGGATTCGACATAGTGATAGGCATGGATTGGTTGTCAAGTAACCAAGCCCAGATTCTGTGCAATAGAAAGCAAGTGATAGTGAAGACTCCGTCTGGTGAGTCGCTTACTATTCAAGGAGATACCCAGCATGGATTGCCCGAGCAAGTGTCCATGCTCAAAGCATCCAGATGCATGCAGAAGGGATGTGTCATTTATATGGCACAAGTTACCATAGATGAGCCGAAGCCGAAGATTGAGGATATTCCTGTCATCTCGGAATATCCTGAAGTTTTTCCTGAAGAGCTACCCGGGTTGCCACCGGATAGGCAAGTAGAGTTTCGGATAGATATCATACCAGGTGCAGCACCTGTAGCAAGAGCACCATACAGATTGGCACCAACGGAGATGAAGGAGTTGAGGACGCAGTTGGATGAGCTTTTAGCCAAAGGTTTTATTAGACCTAGCTCGTCTCCTTGGGGAGCGCCAATCTTGTTCGTTAAGAAGAAGGATGGTTCGATGCGTCTGTGCATCGATTATCGTGAGCTTAACAAGGTCACTATCAAGAATCGGTATCCGTTACCCAGGATCGACGATCTGTTCGATCAGTTGCAAGGAGCAAGTTATTTCTCCAAGATTGACCTAAGGTCAGGATATCATCAGTTGAAGGTCAAGAATGAAGACGTACACAAGACCGCGTTTAGGACTCGTTATGGACATTACGAGTTCCTAGTGATGCCGTTTGGGCTCACCAACGCACCAGCCGCGTTCATGGATCTCATGAATCGCGTCTGTAAACCCTATTTAGATAAGTTCGTTATCGTCTTTATTGACGACATCCTTATCTACTCGAAGAGTCAAGCTGATCATGAGAAACACCTTCGTTGTATTCTCAAACTTCTGCATCAAGAGAAGCTTTATGCCAAATTTTCGAAGTGTGAATTTTGGCTTCGAGAAGTCCAATTCCTTGGACATGTTGTAAGCGAGCGTGGTATCCAAGTAGATCCCGCTAAAGTAGAAGCAGTCATGAATTGGCAGGAGCCGAAGACTCCTACGGAAATTCGCAGTTTCCTCGGATTGGCAGGATATTATAGAAGATTCATCGAGAACTTCTCAAGGATTGCTGCGCCCCTAACTTCGTTGACCCGTAAGAAGATTAAGTTTGATTGGGGCCCTAAGCAGCAGGAATCCTTTGACATTCTGAAGCAGAAGCTGAGCAATGCGCCAGTGTTGACATTGCCCGATGGTATAGATGAATTTGTGGTGTATTGTGATGCATCACATACTGGCATGGGCTGCGTACTCATGCAGAAAGGCAAAGTCATTGCCTATGCTTCTCGCCAGCTAAAGGTGCACGAGAAGAACTACACCACCCACGATTTGGAATTGGGTGCGGTTGTATTTGCATTGAAGCTATGGAGACATTACTTGTATGGAACCAAGTGTATCATTTATTCGGATCACAAGAGTCTTCAGCATCTGTTCAATCAGAAGGAATTGAACATGCGTCAAAGGCGATGGATGGAAACCCTCAATGATTATGACTGCGAGATACGATACCATCCAGGCAAGGCAAATGTGGTTGCCGACGCCTTAAGCAGAAAGGAAAGGGTGAAACCGATCAGAATCAATGCCAAGCGCATTGAAATAAGAAATAACTTGAATGAAAGGGTGTTAGCTGCACAGAAGGAAGCTGTGCTGGAAGCTAACTATCCTGCAGAAAAGTTGGGAGTAACTGAGGAGCAGTTATCCCACGACAAAGATGGAATGCTACGACTAAACGGACGAATATGGGTTCCAGTATATGGAGGACTTCGGGATGTTATCCTCCAGGAAGCCCACAGCTCTAAATACTCAGTTCATCCTGGAGCTGATAAGATGTACCAGGATTTGAAATCAAACTACTGGTGGATTGGTTTGAAAAAGTCCGTGGCCGAGTATGTGGCCAAATGTTTGACTTGTGCGCAAGTCAAGGCTGAGCATCAAAAACCGTCAGGTTTGCTTCAACAGCCTGAAATCCCCAAATGGAAATGGGAAATGGTGACAATGGATTTCATCACCAAGTTGCCGAAGACGAAAAAGGGAAATGATACCATATGGGTCATAGTTGACAGACTGACTAAGTCAGCTCATTTTCTACCCATCAAAGAGACGTATAGCTCAGATATGTTAGCACAATTATACGTCGATAAGATAGTAGCGCTACATGGTATACCTATATCTATTATCTCTGATAGGGATACTAGATATACGTCGCATTTTTGGAAGAGTTTCCAACAGTCGTTGGGCACTCGTTTGAATTTTAGTACGGCTTACCATCCTCAGACTGATGGTCAGAGTGAGCGTACTATTCAAACCTTGGAAGACATGCTTCGTGCATGTGCGATCGACTTAGGTGGTAGTTGGGATAAGCACCTACCACTGATTGAATTCTCCTACAACAATAGCTACCATTCCAGCATAAAGACTGCGCCTTTTGAGGCCCTATACGGTAGGAAGTGTAGATCGCCCATTTGTTGGGCAGAAGTTGGAGATGTCCAGTTGTCTGGACCGGATATCGTCTTTGAGACGACAGACAAGATCGTTCAGATCCGTGATCGTTTGAAAGCTGCCAGGGATAGGCAGAAAAGTTATGCGGATCCTAAGCGCAAAGATTTTCACTTTGATGTGGGTGAAAAAGTGTTGCTCAAAGTATCACCTTGGAAAGGTGTGATGAGATTTGGAAAGAAAGGCAAGCTGAGCCCGAGATATATAGGACCTTTCGAGATAATCGAACGTGTCGGGGCAGTCGCTTACAAGTTAAACTTGCCTGAAGAGCTTAGTGCCATTCATAATGTGTTTCACATCTGTAACTTAAAGAAGTGTTTCGCTGACGATTCACTGGTTATACCGCATACAGATATACACATAGACGAAAGTCTAAAGTTTGTTGAAAAACCCTTGTCGATTGAGGATCGACAGGTAAAGAAGCTTCGAAGGAAGCACGTGCCTATTGTTAAGGTCAAGTGGGATGCCCGTAGAGGTCCCGAATACACGTGGGAAGTGGAATCCACGATGAAAGAGAAATATCCCCATTTGTTTGAATAAATCTCGGGGTCGAGATTTCTTTTAAGGGGGTGAGGATGTAACACCTCGAAAAATTTCGTCCAATAATGTCTTGACACGTGTCATAAGGTTCCGTTATGTGAAAACATACTTTAGAGGGACTAAAAGTGACAAACAGTGAAAACTATGGAACGTAAGGGTCCAAAGTGTCAACAATGGATAAATAGACTCTATGATAACCCCACATAATGTTTATAACCTTAAACGGATGGTTCATGGATCATACGACGCGGAAATTGCACAAAAGTGAAGTATTGTAAACTATAGGGGCCAAAAGTGTCAACATGTTTAATTTATACCTCTGAGTGAACTTTTGGCAGACCCGAAGCTTTGTATAGCTAAAATATACTCACTAGAATATGTGGTAAAAATTTCGTGAAGTTTCGTCAACGTATGAGAAAGTTATGGCCAAAACCGTACTTAAGGGACTAAAAGCGTCAACGTCGAATTTCAGGGCTTTTCGGTTGAGCGCAAAGTTATCCGAGGACATTACCATGTTGGTAAAAGTCCTAAGGTTCTTAAAAACCAAGTTTGGGGGTTTACGGGTCGAGAAAAATAGCCGAAACATCGCGTACAAGTTCAGGGGTCAAAGCTGTCAATACACGAAAGTTGTTTGGCTGAAACAGGGGTCAGGCGACCCGCCTGGGAAAGCCCAAGCGGGCCGCGTGGGTTGCCCAGCGACAGAAAACGTATTTGGGGCTGATTTGAGTCCGAATTCGAGTTGGATACAGTTGTTTGCACCTCCTCTTGCACCAATAACCTTTCATGCAAGCCTACTACTACAGTAAACCTCAATTACCTGCTTTAAATCCGAATTTGCATCCATTTCTTGAGCATTTTCATAGTAAGCAAGGAGCTCTCTATCAAGAACCTTCAAGGCAAGACTTCTGGAGCTAAACTGATCATCAAGGCCGACTTCTAGTGTCCACTAAACATCTTTAGGACCATTGTAAGCCTTCAATTCGTTCTTTAATCCGTTTTTATAGTGATTATTGCTAAAAGTCAAACTGGGTGTTCATAACCTTTGACTTTCTGATTAAACGGATTTCTTTCAGTAATTTCTCGTATTGAAACTTGTTATAGATTGGTATTTATGTGGGAAACAAACCCTCTAAAGGTTACTAACTGATTCCCACTACATGCATGCTTAATGTCGAGTCAAACCTATTTCTAAAAAGTCAACAGAAGCGATTTTGTGAAAAATGATATGATTAATGATATAGATGACATGCAACCTGATTGATCATTAAAAATAACTTGTAATACATATAAGAATGTGTTTTAATCATCATCAACTCGACGATCCATAGTATAGCCACGAATCGGAACCGAAAGTCTTGTAAAACGATTATTTCGTAGACTATCGATTCGGATTCGTACATGCATGTACAAGATCTGTATTGGAAAGTATTTTTGACTATTTATATTTTAGTTAAACTTTCTGGAATTTTCTTTGATTGAGTCTATGCTTAGCCTATTCGAATGCATGTTTCCGGTTTATGCATAAAGTTGACTATTTTGCCCTTTTTGATTTAAAACGGGATTTTTGGAAAAGTGAAAGGATAGAAATCTTTATTTTTATTATATAAACTTGCACCGAAAGTTTCGGATCAGTTGGTGGTCCAGATTGTGAGTTATGGCCATTAGCGTAAAACTATATTATAAATTTACATAAACGGTCCTTTTCGCATAGAACCCGTTTCTGGCCACGTTTTGATGCAAAACTTTTTACCAACAGAAGTAATATAATATTCTGGGAATTTTGATGATTTTTAATTAATTTTTGGCTGAACGGATCCTAGATCGCCTAGTCATTTCGGCTTATGTCGGTTTTGACCGTTTTAGCCATAAAATGGGTTTTACACATTCTTTTGACCCGAAACCTTTTTCTACTGATTTTGTATGATGAATAAATTATTATAAGTATTCTGGAAATATAAAAATCTCAGATTTTATTTGAAAACCCGAAAACGCCCTTGAATCGCATATTTAGCGTTTTAACGCATAGTAAAGCGTTATACTTGTTTTAAACATATAAGACCTATACCTACTGATGTGTTTAGCATATTTTCATATAAAAACAGTAAGTATAATATTTTGAAGTCAGGTTTCCAGTTTTGGCATTTTTAGCCCTTGTAAAATTACTAAAATACCCCTACGGTGCATAGTTTGGTTTTAAATGATATATTTGGTATATGGGTCATACCCTACTGATATAATATGTTATATTAAGTATATTTACTGTATGAACCAGACCCGAAACTCAGATTTCTAATTTTATCCTTTTATTATCTTTTAAATGACCAAAATGCCCTTCTAAGGCATAAATTGGGTTTAAAACTATTCTGGGCAATATAGAATATAACTTACTGATATGATATCATATTTTAAGCATATTAATTCAGGGAACTTGCATTTGAATCTTTTTGCTACCCGTATCGCCCTTTTCGCGTTCGGTTCGGTTTACGTAACTAGTTTGCGTAAATTGACCGAAACGGGTCAAACGATATCATTTTTATTTCAAAATCCAGAATGTATTTAGTATACCCATATTATACAAGTATTCAAACTTGTCGGGTCTAAATCACATTCTATCCGGTCTTTCGCTTAATCGTGCGTAAACCGTATCATTCCTAAAACTAACCGGTCAAAGCTTAGGCTTAAATAAAAGACCCGTTAGGAATCTAATAGGGTAATTATAAACCTTTGTTCCAGATTAGGAAGCCCGGTAAAAGCTACCACCACTTATCGTTTGTGACTTATACTTGCTCAGGTAAATACATTTTGACTTATTTTCCCTATACGGGCTTGGGGTACGGTATTTAAAATACCGCTTGATCGGGCGCACAAGTCCTGCTCCTTATAGGTGTTCAGTCTTGAATAGCTTGTGCGACTTCGTTTAAACAGTTTTGTCTTACTTAAAAGGCTTTGGGGGGTTGTTGACCGTGTCCCGGATATCCTTGGCATTATCTTACGAGATGGCCACGACCAGAGCACGGGGTGTAGGCGTACACCCGTCGTGTATAACTCTTTAATGTGGTGTGTCAATTAAATCTCTAGCCCGGACAGTAGATCCCGGGCCACCAGAGATATAAGTGCATGTAATTCGTTCACAAGTTTATATTATATAATTATCCCAAGTTAATAAAAATATTTATGCCTTGTGCATTTAAAAAAATTTTAAATCATTTTCAAAATGAGTCAGTCGATTTGTATTTACCAGTGTAAACTGACGTATTTTTCCCAAAAGATTAAGTGCAGGTACTATACGGAAATAGGCTGGCTGTTTCCTAGAGAGCGTCCACAATAGTCTCGCAAACTCGGACGACATTTATCTGATTGAACTATTTATTTCTATTTTTATTTGATCCGCCTGTGGATCCATTTCAACTACTGTGATATTTATTATTACACTTTATTTAAAAGTTGAAATGTTTCTATTCTGCTTCCGCTGTGCATTATTATATTGTGTTGTTTGTCTATGACGATGCCAACTACGTCACTGTACCCCACACCGGGCCCACCGGTGACACGTGGAATATCGGGGTGTGACACTTGGCGTACCAGTATCTATTATCTCGGATAGGGATACTAGATACACATCTCATTTCTGGAAGAGTTTCCAACAGTCTCTGGGCACTCAACTGAATTTCAGTACAGCTTACCATCCTCAGACGGATGGGTAGAGTGAGCGTACTATTCAAACGTTGGAAGACATGCTGTGTGCATGTGTAATTGATCTAGGAGGTAGTTGAGTCAGGCATTTACCATTGGTCGAGTTCTCCTACAATAATAGCTACCATACCAGCATACAGGCTGCGCCTTTCGAGGCACTATATGGTAGAAAATGCAGAACGCCCATTTGCTGGGCAGAAGTAGGGGATACTTAATTATTAGGTCCTGACTTAGTCTTCGAGACAACGGACAAGATTGTCCAAATTCGCGACCGCCTGAAAGCTGCTCGAGACAGGCAGAAGAGCTATGCGGATGAGAGGCGAAAACCTCTCAAGTTCGAGGTTGGCGATAAAGTTTTACTCAAAGTATCACCTTGGAAAGGGGTGATGCGATTTGGTAAGAAAGGTAAGTTAAGCCCAAGGTATATAGGACCATTCGAGATCATCGAATGTGTAGGATCAGTGGCTTACAAGTTAAACTTACCTGAAGAGCTCGATGGTATTCATAATGTATTTCACGTCTGCAATCTGAAGAAATGTCTAGCTGATGAGTCACTAGTCATACCACACACAGATGTGTATATAGACGAGAGCTTAAAATTTGTGGAAAAACCTGTGTCGATTGAGGATCGACAGGTAAAGAAGCTTCGGAGAAAGCTTGTGCCTATTGTCAAGGTGAAGTGGGACGCCCGCAGAGGTCCCGAATACACGTGGGAGCTAGAATCCACAATTAAAGAGAAATACCCTCATCTGTTTCCTTAAATCTCGAGGACGAGATTTCTTTAAGGGGGTGAGGATGTAACACCTTGAAAATTTGTGTCCAATAATGTATAAACACGTGTCATAAGCTCTGAATGTGAGAAAGAATACTTTGGAGGGACTAAAGTTGACAAACGGGGAAACTATGTGAATATAAGGGTCCAAAGTGTCAACAATGGATAAATATATTCTAAAATAGCCCTACATAATGTTTATACCTCCCAACGAATGAATCATGGATCATACGAAGCTAAACATGAAAGAAAGTAAGGAATTACAAACTACAGGGGCTAAAAGTGTCAACATGTGCAAAGTATACCTCTGAGTGACCTTTTGGCAGACCCGAAGCTTTGTAATGATAAAATATACTCACTAGAATATGTGGTTAAAATTTCATAAAGTTTCGTTATCGTATGAGAAAGTTATGATCAAATTCGTGTTCGAGGGGTTAAAAGCGTCAACATTGAATTCTATGGCCTTATGAGTGGTTACAAGGTTGGTCAAGGACTTAACCAAGTTAGTAAAAGTCCCAAGGCCCTTAAAAATAAGGTTAAGAGGTCAAAAGTGCAAAAACAAAGCTTAAAACCACGTTACAAAGGACCAGGGACCAAAAATGCAAACTTTGAAACTTGTTTGGTAGGTTTTGCCGGTCCAGGCGGCCCGCATTAGGATCCCCTGTAAACTCAAGCGGGCCGCATCAGGGTGCCATTAATAGAAAAACGTGGACAGGTGCCTGTTAAAGCAGTTAACCGACTTAGAATGCTTGTTTTATATACCAGGGGCCGCCCCAATGGTATTTCATGCATAGGGGGCACCTATAATGATCTTGAATCATCCATAGACCATGTTGGCATCATCTTGTAAGATCAAAGAGTGTATATAAAGGGCTTCCAAGTTGTGAACAAAATGTTCACTCATTTGCAAAGTTCACAAGAACACTTCTGGAGCTCTCTGGACAGCAAGCACTCATCCTTAGCATCCCTAATCCTAATTAGGACTCTTGTAAGTGTCCTTAACCCTTCCAAATTCGTTTTAGCTTAGTTAATTAGCTAAAAGTCAAACCGTCGTAATTAAGGTTTGACTTCGTGATTAATTAAAATGTGCTCTGTCAAATCACGAATTAAAAGTACCTTTAAGTAGGTAATTATGTGGGTAACAAACCCTTAAAATGGTATTTCCAGATTCCCACTCTAACTATGCTAATTGTCGAGTCAAAGCTTATTAGAAAAAGTCAACAGAAAGGTTATTTGCAAATTAATGCATAATTAGCAATGTAGGGTACATGCAACCTGTTTAATCATTAAAATAACTTGGTAATTAATGTAAGAACATGTTCCAACATGTTCAACTCGACAATTTTCAGTTTAGGCTTGGTTTGGAACCGAAAGTCGCAAAGTTTGACTATTGCTTTGACTATCGGTCCTGACCCGTTTAAGCCAAGTTTAGGATTGCCTTAGAGCTTCTTTTGGACCTATTTGCATATTAGTATAACTCTCTGAGATTATACTACTTGGTTCATTAGATATCCTATTCACATGCATGTTTCCGTTAATCGCTTATATGTTGACCATTATGCCCATTTGACCTTAAAACGTGATTTTTGAAAATGTAAAAGGGTAGGCACCTTAGCTACTGATTTATAAACTTGCACCCAAAATTTGAAGTCAGTTTGAGGTCTAGAATAAGAGTTATGCTCAATAGCGTAATTAAGAGCTTCTTTACTAATTAAATGGCGTAAATTACGTATAGCCTATCCAAACCCAAATTTTTATACCAAACTTTTTACCCACTGTTATAAAATAATATTTTGGGATTTTTGGAGATTTTTGGAGATTTTTATTTATTTTTAGGCTGAGCATAACTTAGGGTTCGAAGATTAATTCGGTTTATGCCGGTTTTGCCCTTTTTAGCCATAAATTGAGTTTTACAAATCCTTTTGACCTCAAACCAATTTCTACTGATTTGTTATGATAAATAAATTATTTTGAGCCTTCTGGAATATTAAAAATATCAGCTTTTTACAGAAAACCCGGAATTGGCTCCAAATCGCCTTTTTAAGCATTTTTAACGCATAAGTATGCACTAGAACCTTATTAAGCTTAAAGGATTGAACCTACTGATTTAATCAGTGAATTTTTATATTTTAAACAGTAGGCAAATGTTTTGAACTCGGAATTCCAGATTTGACCTTTTAGGCGCATGTGAAATTACCAAAATGCCCCTACGGTGCATAGTAAGGTTAAAGATAATAAATTTCACATATATTTGATACCCTACTGTTATAACTTAGTAAACTAAGTATATTTACTAATTTAATCAGACCTGTAACTCAGGTTATTGTTTTAACCCTTTTGCACCTTATAAAATGACCAAAACGCCCTTATGAGGTATAGTTTTGGTTTAAAACCATTTGGGGCATAATGGAAGGTATCATTCTGATATCACAACATATTTTAAGCATATTGACTTCAGAAACTTGTATTTGACTCTTATGGTTACTCGTTACGCACTATACGCGTTTGGATCGGCTTTTGTGACTAGTTTGGCCATTTTAGCCGAAACGGGTCAAACCATATCTTTTCGGTCTCAAAATCTAGAATGTGATTATGTTACCCATATTAAACAAGTATACAAGCTTGATGGGACAAAACCACATTCTAAAACGGTCTTCGCCTTATTGTGCGTTTAAAACCGTAATCTTCCTTAAAACTAACCGGTCTAAGCTTAAGACCCGTTAGGATTCTAATAGGTTATTAAACCTTAATTTCCAGATCTAGGAGCCCAGTAAAAGCTACGTGCACTCGCTGTTTTTGATTTATACTTTGCTCAGGTAAATACGTTTAACTTATTTTCCCTATATGGGCTTGGGGTACGGTATATAAAATACCGCTTGGTCGGGGAATTGACCTTAACCAGTTGATGGCTAAGTGTTGTCAAATTAACCCGTTTAAAAATGCTGTTTTGTTTGTTTAACGCCTTTGGGGGTTTAAATGACCATGTCTCGGATATCCTTGGCATCATTCAAAGAATAGCCACGACCTTAGCACCCGGGTGTAGGCGTACACCCGTTGTGCATTTCATTATTGTATAATCGTCGGCCGAGAGAAGTCTTGCGACGAAATTATATTAAGTGGTGTGTCTATTGAACTTTAACCCGGCAAGACACGGGCCACTGAACGCATAACGAACATGTAATTCTTTTACAAGATTATTAAGCAAATAATTATCCCAAGTTATAAAAAGTTTTATGCCACGAGCATTTAAATCAATTTTAAACATTTTCAAAATGAGTCAATTAAATTGTATTTACCAGTGTAAACTGACGTGTTTTCCAAAAAGGCTAAGTGCAGGTACTACGCGTAATAGGCTGTCACTCCTTAAGCATCCATAGAAGTCTCGCAAGCTTAGGATGCATGAAGTTGTGTTGAAATGAAGTTTCCTTTTTTGTTTGAATCTGCCTTGTGGATCTATTTCGACATTTTGTGATACTTGAATATTACAATAATTTATGTTGAAATAAATCTTTTCTTTTGCTTCCGCTGTGCATTTGATTATGTATGTTTGACTATGACGATATCAACTATGTCACGGAAACCCCACCGGGCCCACCGGTGACACGGAAATTAGGGGTGTGACAGTTAGTTTATACACATGTGTACAAACTTTTATACATCAGTGTATTATATTCCGAAATAGTTTCATATGTGTATATGAACAACATATAGTATATTATGCATGCACACGAGTAGATCATATAAAAATTATGAAATTAATAAAAACGAAACAAGTCAAATGTATGCAAAATAAATAACTTCATCACATATTAAAAAAAGGTAATGCCCAAAAATAGTAACAATTTTAATCTCAGAGAAATTTTTCAATATTTATTGAAAATTATAAAAAGTTAAAAACAATATATTATGATATCTATATATACGAATTATAAAAGAAAACAATATTCAAGTTAAAATTAAAACAAAATCTATGGATAAATAAATGAGTGCTACGAATATTTGGAAATTAAATAATTTGTAAACATAATATTTCCACAAAAAAACATTTGAAAAAATAATAGTTTTGTATTTATCATCTTCTTGAGTGATAACAATACCTGCAATATTCATTAATCAACTTCAAGCATATGAGCTAAAGATGTAAAATGATAATTTCGTAATTCATGATGGTCTACCAAAATTTAAAGGCCTTTAATCTCTCATAATTAAAATAATGGAGAAATAATTAAAAATGAGAGAGAGAGAGAGAGAGAAAGAGAAAGAGAGAGAGGGAGAGAGTTAAGAGATGAGAAAATTAAGGGATTTTAATTAAACATACTTGGCTAATATCAATCTTACCCTTTTAATCTACAAACTGATCACTCTCAAGAAGTTGTTCACTTTTGAACCTAATCCTATATATATATATATATATATATATATAGGACAAAGATCCGTTAGGAACCACCTTTTATTGCGAGAACCAATGTGAACACAACCAAAAATGCCTAAAAATAGCTAAAAAACACACAACAATTTTTTTAAAATTTTTTATAAGAAAATCGCTACTTTTAGTA
This sequence comes from Helianthus annuus, assembly GCF_002127325.2. Taxonomy (NCBI): domain Eukaryota; kingdom Viridiplantae; phylum Streptophyta; class Magnoliopsida; order Asterales; family Asteraceae; genus Helianthus; species Helianthus annuus. The sequence continues at coordinate 158,024,025 of NC_035441.2, read as the reverse complement.
GCAAAAAAAAATTGTTTTTTTTTTAAAAAAAATTTTTGGCTACTAAAAGTAGCGATTTTAACATAAAAAATATTAAAAAAAAATTAGATTTTTTTTAGATTTTTTAGGGTTTTTGGGGTTTAGTTTTTAGCATTTTAGCTTGGGAGGGGGGGGGATGGGGTGGGGCGGTTAGGTTTTTTGGGGGTTTTAGTTTTTAGCATTTAGCTTGGGGGGGGGGGTTATTATTTTTTTTTTTTGGGGGGGGGGGGGAGGGGGTGGTTTGGGGGGGGGGGGTGGGGGTTAGGTTTTTTTAGGGGTTTTTTTAGCTATTTTAGGTTGTGTTCACATTGGTTCTCGTAATAAAGGTGGTTCTCGCATGAACCTTACCCTATAAATATATATATATATATATATATATATATATATATATATATATATATATATAGAGTAAGGTTAACATACAAAAAGCCTTATCATAAATCACGTAGGAGACAATGGTAACCGTTGGATCAGGTGTATAATCACGCATGGGACCACATAATCACACATGGGACCACATAATCACGCATGGGACCACATAATCACGCATGGGACTATAATCACGCACGTTCTATGATAATAACGCACGTTACATTTTTTTGTCATGTATGTTAATGTAGGTTAAGCCTTGAAGTACATTATACTTTCTCTCTCTCTCTATATATATATATATAACAAGGTTCCTATATAGAGGTGAAATTATGTATGAGAGATAGGAAGCTACAAGGATATGACACTTGTATTTCAAGATAATGGCATAATCGTGAAATACATAACAACATAGCAGGAGTACGTAATGCACGTGGTGGTAAGTAATCGGGTAGTGCTACATAGTTACGTAATGGTACATAATCACGCAGTGTATACAAAATCAAGTATCTTTATAATTGTTCTGAATAATAAGGCATAATACAGAATCACGTATTAGGTATGCAGAAATTGTAACAACCCAAGAATATGGTATGATTGAAGGTATGAATATGGGAATTGGGCTTGTAAATTTTATGATTTTAATAGATTAACGGGTCAAGGCCTAAGAAAAATGATGGATAGAAAGCCCATGTTTATAAGGTATAAGAAGGTTTGAAAAACCCTAATCATCTATTTTCAACACCATCACACCTTAAACTAGAGAAAGAAAGTGGGATTTTATAAAGAGAAAGTGAAGAAATGTTGAAACAAGGCCAAGAATTGAAGGTGCAAGGATTGGAATCCATTTCAAATCGATCTGAAGATTATCACAACAATGTTTTTGTTAAGATCTAGTTAAGAATCGGCTTCTAAATCTCAGTTCTGATGTATTTAGGCTATTATGGGGAAAATGAGTTTTTAACCCAAAGTCGGATTTTACTTGTTTATGGGACTAAAAACCTTGGATCTTGCCTCATAGAAGCTAAAAAATGGTTTGGATGTAAAAAGTTACAATTTTGGGCTGAAACGGACCTTAAATGTCCGAGTCTTCAACCGGAAACACTAGAATCTTCAACTGGTAACACTCCCACTGTTGAGGCAACACTCATCGGTTGAAGATGGTGAATAGGCACTGATTACAAGGATGGCCAATGATGGAATGTCGTGACACATGACCTAGCGACAATATGAAAGACCTAACATAAGTTAGGCGACAATGTCGTTTGACACTGTTCAATGTTAGTGTTAGAAATTGACGAGTTTCGCATGTTAACTTTCATGTAGATCACGTGACGTTTGTCCTAAACATTCTAACACGAAGTTGTTAACAACGATCAAGTGAGTTTCTAGTCCCTTTCTTACTCTACTATTTTGGGGGAGTGTGCATAATCACGATGTTTTCTTAAAGTAAAGCAATGATGTTTTCCTTAAACATGATAGACTATGAAATTTAAAGCCAAGTAAACAATTTTTATATGTTAAAATGTTACAATAACAAGATGTAAAGTGATATACTTTGCATGTTGCACAGTATAGGCGCTTACCTCCGAGGACGTATGATAGGCGGTTACCTCCGGGGCCGTATGACAGACAGTTACCTCCGGAGCCATATATCAGTGGCAGTGCATTTGTTGCTTGCTAGTGGTTGTACAACTACAAGTAGTAGTATTGCATACATGTTTAACTTCACAGTAATATGCTATAATTGATGTGATACATGATGACTTTATGTATGATAAAGTTATGAGATGTACTTTAACTGCTTAAGATGCTTACAACATCTTAAAGTATATACT